>NC_056741.1:1868286181-1868337570 GCF_019279795.1 Protopterus annectens | reverse complement strand
ACCCAGTTGTGGATTCTCTGGAACTATGGCAAATCCTGTCCAGTATATGCCTTGGTCCCAATATCATGCTCCATCCACAAAGATGGATGGCTTAAAGTGATCAAAATCAGATGCTAAACATTGCACATCAGGTGACATTGGGCAGGATTCACGAAGCCTCCGTGTTGATTGCACTTGTGGGCTAAAGTATTGCTTAAAAGTAACAAACAGGCTAATACACTCAAGTGTACCAGCCTTTGATAGCAATTTAGTCGAAAACAAAGCATTTACTGCATTTTTTTCTGTCTGTTTGCAAAAAAAAAAAAACAAAAAAATATTTCTCCTTTCCTAAACTTTCCTAGCTAGTTGCTCCAGTGATCAGATTTTGCTGATCCCTGGGCTTTGTATTTGGTTTCTGTGTTCCTCCATTTTCTTGTGTGGCCAGAAGTAGTTTCTTTACTCACCAGTGGGAGTGGGGAGTACTGAGCTGCTTGTTTGTCCTCAGAGGAGTGGTTAGAAGCAGCAACTAGTAATTTGTCAGCCATTTTGGGTCATTTCCTGTTTTTTTCCAGCCCCCTGATATAAAGCACGATTTGGCAGGCTTTTCTGGCATTAGAGAACTAGGCATAGCTCCTCGTGGTCCCCTGCAGAGTTCCTAAGCCAACAGAGAGCAGAAAAAGCAACTTTCTTGATCATAAGTATTTTTTAAACTTTTTAGTTTTCATTTTTTGATCTTTTGAGCTTTTCAACTACTGTTTGTGCCTATATTACTGTTTTATTACCTTATTTTCCTGTTTTTGTGAGCTTATATTGTTGATTGCACTTGTGGGCTAAAGTATTGCTTAAAAGTAACAAACAGGCTAATACACTCAAGTGTACCAGCCTTTGATAGCAATTTAGTCGAAAACAAAGCATTTACTGCATTTTTCTGTCTGTTTGCAAAAAAAAAAAAAAAACAAAAAATATTTCTCCTTTCCTAAACTTTCCTAGCTAGTTGTTCCAGTGATCAGATTTTGCTGATCCCTGGGCTTTGTATTTGGTTTCTGTGTTCCTCCATTTTCTTGTGTGGCCAGAGGTAGTTTCTTTACTCACCAGTGGGAGTGGGGAGTACTGAGCTGCTTGTTTGTCCTCAGAGGAGTGGTTAGAAGCAGCAACTAGTAATTTGTCGGCCATTTTGGGTCATTTCCTGTTTTTCCAGCCCCCTGCTATAAAGCACGCTTTGGCAGGCTTTTCTGGCATTAGAGAACTAGGCATAGCTCCTCATGGTCCCCTGCAGAGTTCCTAAGCCAGCAGAGAGCAGAAAAAGCAACTTTCTTGATCATAAGTATTTTTAAACTTTTTAGTTTTCATTTTTTGATCTTTTGAGCTTTTCGACTACTGTTTGTGCCTATATTACTGTTTTATTACCTTATTTTCCTGTTTTTGTGAGCTTATATTGTTGATTGCACTTGTGGGCTAAAGTATTGCTAGTAACAAACAGGCTAATACACTCAAGTGTACCAGCCTTTGATAGCAATTTAGTCGAAAACAAAGCATTTACTGCATTTTTTCTGTCTGTTTGCAAAAAAAAAAAAAAAAAAAATATTTCTCCTTTCCTAAACTTTCCTAGCTAGTTGTTCCAGTGATCAGATTTTGCTGATCCCTGGGCTTTGTATTTGGTTTCTGTGTTCCTCCATTTTCTTGTGTGGCCAGAGGTAGTTTCTTTAGTCACCAGTGGGAGTGGGGAGTACTGAGCTGCTTGTTTGTCCTCAGAGGAGTGGTTAGAAGCAGCAACTAGTAATTTGTCGGCCATTTTGGGTCATTTCCTGTTTTTTCCAGCCCCCTGCTATAAAGCACGCTTTGGCAGGCTTTTCTGGCATTAGAGAACTAGGCATAGCTCCTCGTGGTCCCCTGCAGAGTTCCTAAGCCAGCAGAGAGCAGAAAAAGCAACTTTCTTGATCATAAGTATTTTCTAAACTTTTTAATTTTCATTTTTTGATCTTTTGAGCTTTTCGACTACTGTTTGTGCCTATATTACTGTTTTATTACCTTATTTTCCTGTTTTGTGAGCTTATATTGTTGATTGCACTTGTGGGCTAAAGTATTGCTTAAAAGTAACAAACAGGCTAATACACTCAAGTGTACCAGCCTTTGATAGCAATTTAGTCGAAAACAAAGCATTTACTGCATTTTTTCTGTCTGTTTGCAAAAAAAAAAAAACAAAAATATTTCTCCTTTCCTAAACTTTCCTAGCTAGTTGTTACAGTGATCAGATTTTGCTGATCCCTGGGCTTTGTATTTGGTTTCTGTGTTCCTCCATTTTCTTGTGTGGCCAGAGGTAGTTTCTTTAGTCACCAGTGGGAGTGGGGAGTACTGAGCTGCTTGTTTGTCCTCAGAGGAGTGGTTAGAAGCAGCAACTAGTAATTTGTCGGCCATTTTGGGTCATTTCCTGTTTTTTCCAGCCCCATGCTATAAACCACGCGTTAGCCCGATTTAGAAGCCGGAGCTGCTACCGTTGCACACTAGGGCAGCGCCCGGTTAATCAGATTTAAACTATTAGGGCTACCTAAAGTCCACTCTTCATATTTTCCTTAAAACTACCTTCCTCAAAGTATACTACTGTTCTATTTAGTGTATCCTACAACTATAAATTATCTCTACTTGACTCCCAAGTAGACTATTCTCTATCTGTATAGCGAAGCACTTGCTCCTACAGTACTTATCACCTCGATACAGCACTCTTGTTATAGAAAGTACCCCAAAAAGCAAACCCCATTTCTCGGTCACCCACATCCCCAGAACCTTTTCTTAAGTTTTTCTGTCTATTCCTTCTAGCATGTCGAGGGATCAGTTGCTAATGTCCTCTCCTGCTCAGCTGGTGAACCTGGGAATATTGAGGCAATGTTACAATTGCCTCATGTACACAGACAACCCTCTCCTCCTCCCACAAAACACAAATACATGCGAGAGATGCAACTATACGGCCAAACTGGAGGCTGAGCTCTCTCAACATAGGACTGGCATGACCAGACAGGAGGAGAAGGTAACCACACACACTATAGACCCAGTCTCACATAATACCATCACAACCTCAAATCATACACATAAACACACAAAGACATACTCGAGGCTCTGATCAAAATCTACTAAAACAGCAGAGGCCACCAAAGCAGACACCCAAACAACTACCACCTCAGAACACAACACCTGCAACACATAGACCACACAGTCAGAGTGTCAAGCAGTCACAGCCCTTAAGGCCAAACACAATGCCAGACACACTAGTCATTGGTGACTCCATAGTCAGACACACTGACGTCCCGCTCACCAGACTGAGTAAGGAGAAGGTCACAGTAAGCTGCCTGTCGGGTGCTAGAATCCGCCACATAACGCATGCACTCAGGTCTCTCAACAGCAGGTACAAGTACGACTCAATCATTGTCCACGCTGGTGTTAACGACCTGAGACGTACCTCCTTGGACTACATGAAAAGAGACATAGAAGAGCTCTCTGATTATGTAGCCCAAGCAGGTATGACCCTGACCTTGAGCAGTATCCTACCTTCACCAAGAATGATGCCACAATACAGAGATAAGATGATCAGCTTTAACAATTGGCTTAAACTCTGGTGTCATTCAAAGGGGATCCAATGTCTGTCTGCCTGGGATGACATGCTGGACAAGCCACGCTGCTTCAAGGGATGGCTTGCACTTGTCACCCTGGGATTCCGGATTTTGGCAAAGGCTCTTGCCACCCCATAGTGCCTTTTTAGGCAAGGCTCAAATTCTAAACCTACCACCCTAGAACAAAACAAAGAAAAAACTAAGGGTAATGCTGCTCAATGCCAGAAGTCTCAACCTCAAGATGCATGCACTCGAGGCCCTTCTCAGTATGGAGAACATCGATGTCTGTGCTGTGACAGAAACCTGGTTCAAGGCTCCTGAGAGCACCCCAGCACTATCAGGTTTTACCTCATATCATGCGTTCCGGCCCCAAAACCCGGACAATACCAAGAAAGGAGGAGGGGTATCCATATTCATCAAGGACACCCACACCTCAAGATTGGTGGCATCGCACGATGCATCGGAAACCATCCAGGTGCAATTAACCATAGGCAAGATTGCTCTGCAATTTGTAGCATGTTACAGGCCACCCTCGGAGGGGATAAATGTATCTCCAAACACCATCATACTAGGTGACTTCAACTACCCTAATATAGACTGGGAACACTACTCAAGCCCAAACACTCTAGCCCAAAAGTTCCTGGAATTCATAAACTCAAATGCCATGGAACAACTAGTCACCATCCCCACAAGAGGAGAAAACATACTTGATCTCATCATCACGAACATGGGAGCACAATGTTCAACGCCGGAAGTATACCCCTCACTGGTGAGATCTGATCACAAACTAATCTTGCTGGAGGTCCTCATCCCGCCACCGAAATGAAAAAGACCACAGTAAAGAACTTCGAAAGCCGACTTCACACTTCTAAAGACTAGTGTGGTCTCCTTTAAGGCCCCTGAGCCGGTGGTTAACATTACTCAAACCGCTGAATCACTTACAAATGCCTTCTACCAGCACCTGCAGGGCTGCATGGATCAGGCAATCCCAAGCAAAACAAAGACTCTTTGTACCAAAGGCAAGCGTCCAGTCTGGTGGACCCCAGCCATAAACAAACTCTACAACAAAAGGAGAAAGCTACTACAAGATAGAGCAAAATCCTTAAAAGGTAAGACACCGCTGATCACTATAAGTAAAAAGCTAAGAGCTCTCATAAAATCATCCAAAGCTAATTTTGAGAAAAAATAGCTAAGGACTCTAAAGACAACCATAAGGCATTCTTTAGCTATGTCAGAAACCTAGGAGGAAACTCCCAGATATGCTCAGAATTAGTTCAAAATGATGTGAAGATTACTGATCCTACAGACATTGCCAACATACTGGCTGACAGGTTCAGTGCAAACTTCTCCCTCCCCTAAAGGAGAGATATCTATACCAAATGATTGTAGCCCCCAAACATCTCTAACGCCCAGGTGAGAACTGCTCTCTCCAAGGCAAAGAACACAGCATCCATGGGACCTGATGGTGTCCCGGCTGTGTGCTCCATGAACTCAACCAGGAATTAAACCCACAGTTAGGACAGCTGTTTAATCTTAGTCTCACCTCCGTTACGCCCAGGAGTGGCGCAGCGACTGTGGTCCCACTCCACAAAGGCGGTGCCTCCACCGACCCTGGAAATTACCATCCCATTAGCTTGACAAGCCTTATCTGCAAAGCCATGGAGAGGATCATAATGGATCTCATAAATAAAGACATTGGGAACTTGCAGACTTTGGATCCAACCCAGTTTGGCTTTGTCAAAGGCAGATCATGCCTTTTAAACTTGGTTGACTTTTTCAAACAGTCACCAAGGCCATTGACGAGGAAAGGCAGTCCATACAGCCTACCTAGACCTGGCGAAGGCTTTTGATACAATACCTCACTCGGGTATCATTGAAAACTCATCAACTTAAATGTAAACCCATACATTACAAGATGGGTTGCAAACTGGCTGAGTGACAGAACCCACAGGGTCAGAGTTGCTGGCGCCATGTCAGACTCAAAGCCTGTCACAAGTGGTGTCCCACAGGGCTCAGTCCTGGGCCCACTCTTGTTTGGCATCTACTTTTCTGAAGTACAAGCAAACACAGGAGGGTTATGGCTGACAAAGTTTGCAGATGACTGCAAACTGGCGCCGTAGTTGAAAACACATCCAACACAGATATCCTTCAGAAGGGTCTCACAGAAACGGATAACTGGTGCCAGAGCCATGGCCTAAAGTTAAATGCCAAGAAATGCATAGTCATACCCTTCGGGAAAAATAAGGTTACCCCTAGCTACCATATAGGTGGCAATCCCCTGAAGACAGAAGAAGTTATTAGGGACCTGGGAACCCAGGTTGACAGTAGCCTTTCATTCGACACTCATATTGCTAAATTAGTTAGGAAGACCTTCTACATTGCCCACCTTATCATGAAGGGATTCACATCTAGATCAAGGAAGTCATAGTCTCCCTATACTCATCACTCATCAGACCAATGATCGAGTACAATGCCCCATTCGGAATGTATCTGACCCGACACTTGCAGCAGCTGGAGGCCACAAAAGTTCCTCACCAAAAGGATAAAGGGTCTCAAAAATCTGTCTTATGCTGCCCGACTGAAAGAACTCCAGTTATATTCAGTTGCTTACCGCTTGCTCAGAGGTGACCTATGCCTGACATACAAGGCCATGTCAAACCCAGATTTGATGAACATGCTTCATCTCAAAAAATCTAGATCCCTCAGAGCCACAAGGGCGGGAGACTTAAACATCGACACGGTTATTAATAGGAAGTGCTGGAGGGATAGATTCATCACCCAAAGACTCCCTATGCTGTGGAACAAAATCCCGGTTTATGTGAGGCAGAGCACCTCGCTGGCCTTGTTCAAGAGGAATCTTGACCAATGGATGGGAGATCGCAGATACACCCCAAGGGTTACCTCAGTGTCACTGCTCGACAGAGGCACAGCAAAATAATGGGCATAGTTTCTCCAAACTAAAGGTGAAGCCACAAAACTATGGGCTAGGCTTATAAATGCCCTCGAGCAGATAGCCTAGTAAGAACCTATGAACCTATGAACCTATGAACCTATAAGAGTTACAAGGCTTACACGGAGGCTGCAGTTAAACGGTGTGACGTCAGCATGTCATGCATATATGCATGAGGGCATGCTGAATCACACCTAAGGCTAACATGGTCCATGGAAGACAGTAGGGGGCGTGTCTGTAGGCCGAGCCCTGGAAACGGACATGCCCCCAGAAGAGTAAAAGTCCAGAAAGTAAACCCCCATGACAGAGCCTGTGTAAATGTGAATAAACACAACACAACACATGCCCTCACAGACTACGAACATAAAATGTAGAAATGAACATCTTATAATTTTTTTTTAAATTGTAAAGATGTTTGCCCGTGAGTGCGCTCATTTGAGCGGGAATGCCCGTAGCTTAGCCACAGTTAGCAGTCAGTGGAAAAGCATATAAAAACTAAATATGCAAAGTAAGCCAAGAAGCAATAGTGTAGCGGTAGAGACATCGGCTGAAGAGCAGGCAGTCATGGTTCGAGCCCCCACATCATCAATTTTTAATTTTAGTGAAATAAGCACGAAACAAGTCCCTGACATATATGTACACATATAAAATTATATTTTATGTAAAATGTAATGAAATGGGCCATGTATTTTGAAGAAATGTGAGATAATAAAAAAAATGTCAGATGTGCCTATAGCTGAGCTACAGTCTAACAAGTTGAGTACATC
This sequence comes from Protopterus annectens, assembly GCF_019279795.1. Lineage (NCBI taxonomy): Eukaryota > Metazoa > Chordata > Ceratodontiformes > Protopteridae > Protopterus > Protopterus annectens. Next base: position 1,868,330,272 of record NC_056741.1, on the reverse strand, counting down.
AGCCTGTAGGTGAGCAGTGTTTTAACAGGTATAAAATGAGTGCCCGTAGGTGAGCAGTGGTTTAACAGGTGTAAAATGAGTGCCCGGGGTTGAGCAGCGTTTTAACACGCTGAAACTGTGTGCCCATAGCTGAGCTGAGTGTAATATGCGTGCTGACAGCCAAATGACGCGCAAAGTAGCGTAACCCATTTGCGCGGAGCTGCGTGCCGTGCCAACAAGCTAACCAACAGGCAACATTGAGCAAGCTGTATCAAAACTGCCTTTACACAGACACACCTCCTAGCCTGTGTAGACAGTCATAAAATATAAAAAGCAATGACCAGGTTCGAACACAGGATGCTATGCACCACAGCCAAGGTACTGAACCACTAAGCCATGGCAGTTAAACTTAGAAATGCAGTAATAGCATATATATAGGAATGAATAGAAAGAGGAGCATGACAAAGCAGGTTTTGTGAAGCTGATACAATTCCAAAATGGCCAATCACAGATAAGTGTGGGAAAAATGGCATATATAAGCCCCATAGGTGGGAATACACAGCATAACCGATTGTAGAACCGACTTGCAGCCAGAATGTCAAGTGTAGGTGAGGGTAGTTGCTTCCGAGCACAGAGGTGGGGCATTGAGGAGTCCAAATATATGGTTTGGCTCCTTGTCCACAATCATGAGGCCCAACAATTGCAGGGCCAGGTCCTGTGGGGATCATATAGGGCTGAGGCGTGAGACCGGTTGGCTCATGATCTCACCAGTGCCACAGGGATACCAAGGACTGGTGAGCAGGTCCGTCACCACCATGCGGACCTGAAGAGATGGAAGCAGGAAAAACTGAACCGTTGGATCCAGGAGGCCCGGCAAATGCCCAACGCCCCATTACTGAGTAAGTTACATGTAATTATTTATGTAAGAAATTAACCTAGCTGATATTATGGAGATGTGTATTCCAATATTACTTTATTTATATTACAGCAGCAGGTGTCCGTTCTGTGAACCGTAGAGCCTATGGCAATAGGCTGGCACGGTTGCGCCACCAGGCAGGTCAGTAATTCTCTCCCTGTAACTGTAAATAAATATATAAGTATGACAGTTAGCAAAAGAGTGCAGTGTAGTCACTAATTATTAAAATGTGCAAGTAACAGTGTAAGAGGGTTTGCAAGTATTGCTTGATTACAAAAGTGTGATGCAGCCTGTAATCCAAACATAAAAATTAAACATATCTGAAATAAAGATGTCCCACCTGTAATATAATAGTACATAACCTGCAGCAGGCTGAAAAGTACAGCTGCAGAAGCTGAGTAAAACACGTGTGAAATATATCCCTGTTGAAATACAGAAACATGACAGAAGTGAGACTGTTGGAAAGGATTGTTATAACTGCAGGTAAAACATGTCAATAAAGCCTAGAATTAAGTACCATCCTGAATTGTAAAAATAAAACAAGTGAGAGAGTGTGAGAAAGAGTTATGAATCCACCAATAAAGTAGTAGTAACTCCTGAATAAAATATACTGCAGTCAGTACAGAATGAAATTAATGTGACAGGCAGAACCAAACAGTAACATGTGTTGAAAACGGTACCGCAGCTGGAATGTGTGTCCCAAAATCTGGATATGTTGCTCTCAGTTTGCAATATGCAGATAGCATGGTTGTCTGAAATACCAAACATCCACAGTTGTCTATAGCTATATAAAGCAAATGTAGCAGGATGATGTAGCTGAACAGAGCCAGATATGAATGTGTATGAATAAAAATGAAAATGTATATTGATGTAGCAGTAACATTCCTATCACCAACCTGAAGTAGTTATCACATAGGAAACTGTAGGCAGAACTGTAGTGTGTATATATCTGCAGCTATTAGAAATGTGCAGCATATGTATTGGTATTTGAAGTTGTTAATTAAATTTGTTTCACCCTACCCTATAACCACATATAATCTATTCCACGTGAAATTGGTATGTGCAATCACAATTAACACCCCTGGACATTTGTCCTGTTGGTTCATACATATTTGCATGTACGTTGATGCATCTGCCCTGTTCATACATCCAAACCTGATGGCCTGTTGCCATCAATCAACCCTGCATGTTGTTGGACGGTGTATTGCTGTTCAAATTATGCATGTGTTATGCTTGCTGCTCAATGGTTTGAATATATGGGTGTTTGGTTAATGGGAATACTAATGCATGCTGTTACAACTAATTGTGAATGGTATTGTACATTACTAACCCAAACTGTCATAACATAATGCAAAACATAGGACGACAGGGAAGGCAGGTTCCAGCGGACCCACCTCTCCCTCCTCAGCTGGCGAGTGCACCTGGCAGTAGTGCCCAGGTCGGACCCTCATCCGGTGGCCCTGTGCCACCTGTGGGTGGAAGCGCTGCAGGGGATGGGGCTTGTCCCCCCTCTGCAAGTGTGGCCGGAGGAGAACATCCACTCACCCTCCGTAATGTCCGGACTGTGGTGCGTAGGGAGATCCAGGACACTGTTCTTGGGCCCCTACGCCAGCTTGAGGCATGGGTGGCAGAACTAATGGGTGTGCCTGCTGCCTGGCCTACACAGCCCCCAGCACAGACCCATCCTGGGCAGTGAAGGCACAGTGGCAACTGCCCATGGGTGGGGATATCAGTTCCACTGTTGCCATCTGTGGGCTCATGGGCTCTTGATATCCAAACATCCGTCCCTGTCAGTTGTGTAACCCCCCACATGTGTCATACACTGCCCGTGTATGCATCTTGTTTGTCTTGTCTGTTAACCTACCCAACCTACCTCCCCAGCTATACCGACTTCCTGTACCTGACATACCACTCTCACCTGAAAAAAAAAAAAAAAAAAAGGGCACTCTGTACCCACAAAAAAAGTATGCCCCATACATAGCTGCCCATTTCGCACACATGTCTGCTGGACATGGAAATGTCAACTACAATTGGCTGTACAACAAGTATTATTGTTGTCCTTACACCTCTCTCAGGGGTGGAAGGTTTCAAATGTCACACCAAATTACAAACATATGCACAGCTGTTGCTGATGAAGAAATGGGCAGCTATGGGCCTTACCTACATCCCTCCTGAAAAACCCAAGCTTGTTTCCCTACTGTCTTACCCTCTTTGTGACCCCTTTTTCACCACTTTCCTATCTCCCCATTTTCATTTCTTTCAAAGAAATTAGCACGTGTGTGCGCAAGAGTAAGCACTTTTAAGCAGTTGTAAGCGGGTGTGCGTGGAGCTGAACGCCAGTGCGCATGCGTGAGCTCCATGCAAACCAGCGCTAACCCGGTTACAACTGCTTAAAAGTGCCTTAGTCACTCTGAATGACAAGGCCCGTAGTCTGCTCAAAAGCAAAATTAAATCCCACTGTCAGTCCCGAACCCAGGACCTTGGAAACAGTAGTCTGCATGACTTACCACTAAGCCATGACTGTTATATAAGAACATTGTGCTACAATAAATATATCATGCAATAGTAGGAATGAATGTAAAGGGAATATAGGATGTGTAGTACACAAAGCATGTCATGTATATTTACTGTCAAATGTAGTGGATGTCTATAATAGTACTGTGTGAACAGAAACAGCCATGCTAGTTGGTAGCTATTAGGTAATAATGTCACTGTAGCACCTTGCAAGCCACACACATACTCACAGCAGGATAATCACTGCCCATACCCCACAACCTCTTACAGCAACACATCCAGACTAAGTAATAAAAAATGTGGAACAAAGGCCCAAAACAGGGACACATTCCAAATATTGCTCCAACAAACTTAGACAGTTGAGAGAGTAACAGGTTTTGCATTATGTTGGATGTTTGGAAGGGTATGAAGTCTGAAGCCTAAATGTTTGTCACTATAGTCTGACTTGAGCCCTGAGTGATTTGCCAGAAAAAGCTGTTTATGAGATATGGACCAAAATATGAGGCAAAAATGTGGACATCCTGCAAATATCTGTACACTTGAGAGGCCTGACACTGCCATATTTGAATAGTTAAGAGCCTAGACATAGCAACAGTGACTGAGTTACAGGGATGCCCCACAGACTCCCTGTAAAATGTACAAACAGTAGGCAGAAAGGTGTTACAACACATGCAATGGTAACTATGAAGTACTGAAAGTATGCACCATTTGCACATCGGAAATAGTGTAGTAATACATATGCTCATGCTAACCCACAGTCACAACTGCAGAATACCAGACAATTTAATGGGTGTGCCCCAATGATATGTACCATTCCATGAGGCAGATAAAAGATGCACCTGAGAGTCTCTGGGGCCTACTCAGCAGCATACTCAAACACCCTAATAGATGTCAAGGCCCACACCATGGCCAGACCACACTGCATGCAGTAACACCCTGGCAGATATAGCAAGCATTCCAAGGTGTGAATGTACATGGAAAATAGGAAAGCCACAACAACACACTACAGTCAAGACACCTAGCAGGCATACAAGTAGTGAATGTAAATGGCAAATATTGAAGCCATAGCAATAAAGTGCAAGAGCCACTGCTATATATCAGTTACACCACATGTCCCACAGGAAAGCACACACACCCACATTAACAGTAGTAGTAGTCTTAGGTGTCAGTGTACATACACACTTAGTACAGGAAACTGGAGAAATGAATGGAGAAATGTTAATCTACAACACAGCCAGAAATATGAGAGAGATACTAACCTTTACACTCACAGAACAGTGTCCACAGCATACCAGCATGGTCCCTGCCCTTAAACTCTGAAAGGGCTATGCCTATCTCACATACCTTTTTATAGCACTGTCCTGGAATCACAGTGAGAACTGCAATCAGTACACAACTGGCTGCATGCAATTAGCAAATGCTGGCTAACAATTGGTGCAGAGGCCATCGCATGGACATATGCAGATACCTACAAAAGCATGCTGTACTCCCAGTCCAAACATGCAATACTTTCATTGCACTCTCTGGAGGTAGGGAGAGAGAGAGAAAACATACACAAACAAAAACACTCAACAAAACCTACTAGAAAGCTGACATCTGTCAACTGGAGCAGCAGCAGGACACCAATCCAAAAGGCAACACAAGCAGCTGTGACAAACACAGGTAATGTAAAGTAATACTTTAAAAGTCTACATACTGTGAACCCTCCATATGTGTCATTGGTCTGTATCTATATGTATATGAAGATGTGCATAGGGCAGGGGACATACAGCAACTATCAGTGAAGGCTGTACATACATATGTATGTGAGGGCATCTATGTGCACATATCAATGTAGGTTGAATGTAGGTTGTAGTGCAATGTACAAAGTAGGTTTCACAGTTATGTATGTTTAGCAGTATGTTAGTGTGTGTATACAGTTTTGTAAACAAACATGTTGATATACCTATCTATCATATGGATACGTATGTATGTCAATATATATATATATATATATATATATATATATATATATATATATATATATATAATATGCATATATGTATACATAGATAGAGAGGGATGTAGGAATACATAGACAGATGTATATAGATAGAATATGTAGAAACATATATATGTAATACACACATACAGATATAGATATATGTAGATACATATACATAGACAGACAGATCTGACTATCTACAGATATGACTGTATATGACGATCTCACACTCCCCCTGTCCCACCCCCTCTGTCACTCTCACCCCCTCTCTGTCACACTCCCCTCCCTCTCCATATCTATAGCAATATATGTACATCGATATATATGTGTGTATATGTATACAGACATATATATATATATATATATATATATATATATATATAGAGAGAGAGAGAGAGAGAGATGTATATATATTCTGAGTGAGGCACATGTGTACAGATGTATTGCAACAGGTGCCTGGTGACACAAGCATGGAGTGAACACCAGTGTCGAAACTGGAGTACCATACCCCATTTCAAATCACCTACACCAGTAACCACCAGATATGTGATTGGCTGCCCACCACTGCATGTGTCAGGGGTGAATAGGGTCATAAATGTGTACAATAGTCCCCCCAATGATAGTCACAGTGGCATACTATTCCTGGAATACCTGTACATGGTATGTGTCAGCAGACATGGTGTGTCAGCTATGGACATGTAGGTCAGTGTACCCCTCCACACCACACAATGACTGCCATGGTATGTACCTCACATGACAGCTACAGATATGGAGAAGGACACAGTGACATGTACGACACTGTGACAATGCACTCATACACATTACCAATGCACAGTGACTGACAACACCACAGAGTGCACACATACTACCCACATAGAAGTTACCACTCCTGGATTTACATACTTAAGTCACACCCATGGCAGATGTCCAACAACCATAGTAACACCTCATACCATCCACAACCTAAATGACTGATGTGTGTCATCCTTGATACCTCGGTAGAGAGCACATGGCGGAGGTACAGGTTCCTACCCACAGATAAAACATACCCTGCAATAAACCACACAGCGTTAAGAAGCAAGACTCCCCATGAGTACATGTCACACATACCCCTGCTGAATGTTAGTCAGATAGGTAATATGCCATATGAGTCACCCTGCGTAACTGTTTGACAGGAGCAGGTACCATCACAACACATGTGTCACAATGGTCAGGATAGCAGAACAGTATGCTGCTGTAGTCCCAGGGGCAATAGCATATTGTATTGTATTGTATTGTAATGTATTGTATTGTGTTGTATTGTATTGGTATGTAGAGGTGCCTCCTTTGTGGAGTGGAACCACTGCTGCTGTACACCAGTGTACAGGTACATATCCTGTAGTCAGGCTAGTGTTACATAGCACTTCTATATGTGTGTTTAGCTCCTCTTGGAGTTCATGTAGCATGCAACCGGGGATACCATCAGGTCCCATTGATGCTGTGTTATTTGCTTTTCTGAGGGCGGCTCTCACCTGGACATCTGTGATGACAGGGAGGTTGCATTCAGCTGGGATAAGTATGTCTTAGTTTGGGGGAGAGGGAGGGGGGAAACTTGCACTGAACCTGTCTGCCACAATGTTGCCAATATCTGTGGATTCAGTGAATTATTTGTTGTTGTGTACTAACTATGAGCATATTGGAGGGTTTCTGACCAGGTTTCTAACATAACTGAAGAAGGCCTTGTGGTTATCTGTATTGTCCCCGGTGATTTCCCTCTCAAAGTTGCCCATGGATGTTTGTATGAGAGAACATAGCTCTTTACTAGTGCTGATCAGGCATGCCTTCCCTTTATGGAATTATGCTCTGTCTTGCAGTAGCTTCCATCTTTTGTTATACAATCTGTCTATGGCTGGGGTCCACCAGACAGGATGCTTTCCCTTTGTGGAGAGTGTCTTGGTCTTATATGGGATTGCATGATCCATGCATTCTCGGAGATGTCCGTAGAAATCATTTGTGAAGGAGTCAGCATTGTGGGTTGTGGCTTCCACTGGCCCAGTGGGCTTAAAGGATACCATCTCAGTCTTATGAAGTGTAAAGTTTGCATTTGAAATGTTATTCACTGTAGTCGTTTGTGCTGGTGGTGGAGGTGGGATATGTATATCCAGGGCAATTAGTTTGTGGTCAGATCACAGTAGTTGATGATGTACCCCATACAGTACCTTGATACAAACCCCCAGAGTGAGGAGGTACTTTGGACCTGAATCAGTGTTCTGAGTGCTGGGGTTTGGTAGTATGTCGTATGGAGTGTGACATGTACTGTTGCACAGTTGTTGGCTGAGCACTGATACCTGGCCATTTACATGTGTATCCACCAATAGACAGACAGATGCTATATATGTGAGATATGTTGTATCACAACAGTTGAGTAGCATGTGTAGTATGTGTGCCAAATTCTGCTGACATATTTTGCTGATATCATTTTATTTCCTTTTTCAGGACCATGGCTCACCAGCGCAATCCAGCATACTCTGCAGCTGATGATGAGGAAATACACCAGAGCCTGGTGCGGGATTATGCAATACTCTTTTCCCGCACCAGCCAGAATCAGCAGGAGAGGGCTGCACTGTGGCAAGACCTGGTCCGTCGGGTAAATGACATAGGCATGCATAATAGGACATATGAGCAGGTACGACATCACTGCAGTGATTTAATCAGAAATGTCCATCAGCGTGCATCGGCTATCCACAGGCAACAGGTTGCCACAGGTGGCGGGGTGGCTACACATCCCCCACTCACCAGACTGGAGGGACTATTCATAAGTGTTGTGGCTGCAGCCCACCAACAACAACAACAGCAGCAGACCTGCATTATGATGGAGGCTGGAGCCACACAGCACCAAGACTATAAGCGTGCAGGTAATATGCCATATGTATAGTTGACTGTTGTGTACACTGGTAGTTAATGCATATGTGAGGTGTGTCCTTGGTTTGTAGCTGTCATCATAGTATTTAATATGCAAGTGTGATATTCTCAATATCAGCAGCTGACCTGTGAAAGGCAACTGTTGTACTACTGACCTGTATCATACTCAGTAACATTGGCACAGTTGTGCCCACTGACATTAATTTCCTCACTTCTGCAGGTCCCTCCGGTGTAACAGCAATGCAGCCTATCCATGCTGGTGAGTGTGTATTAACAATACCTTTAATAGTCTTGATAGTAATAGTAATATTAGGCTCACTTAGTAGTGATCTGTGTATGCATGCAGGTGTGTCTGTGTCTGTGTGTTGATATCTCACATACTGAGTAGTGTGCAAGTGTGCAACTGTGTGCAAGTGTGCAACTGTGTGCATGTGTGCATGTGTGCATGTGTGTATGTGTGCATGTGTGCACCTGTGCATGTGTGCATGTGTGCATGTGTGCATGTGCATGTGTGCACGTGTGCACCTGTGCACATGTGCACGTGTGCATGTGTGCATGTGTGCATGTGTGCACCTGTGCATGTGTGCATGTGTGCTTCACTGGTAACATTGTGTAGACATTGTAAACTGTGCTTCCTGTTTCCCTCCCACAGGTTCTGGTGCTGCTCTGGTGTCATGCAGCAGGGAACCTGAATCAGGTGCCACGGGTACTGATAATGATGACATCTGTGTAATGGCACAGGAAGGTGTGCCAGGGTCTGTCATTGTTCAACCAATTGACAGTACATAGCTGTCAACCCCATCAATGCACACAGTCATCCTGCCAATACATCCTTTGTCACCAATGTCCCTAGGTGATGGACAAGATACAGTGGGCATTGACCAGGGTAATGTGGTATCTGTAGCACATGCTTCCCCACACAGCAGCCATGGGCATGGCCCTGAGATGGTACCACACAGACAGATGTCCAGGGGTTCTCGTGGGAGCATCCATGGGTGTACTGCCCCTGTCAGATGTGCCCACAGAGGTCTTACAACCTCAGCTATGTTTCGGGCTGTCATGCAGGCACAGTCACGTATGGAATGGTACACCAGACAGGGTCTGAGGGAGCAGACAGCATGTCGCACAGCCATGACTGACAGTATGCGTGACATTGCGGCTGCCATCCGTAATTTCACCGATGTCATAGACAGACGTTGTGGGGACATATTAGATCAGTTCCACAACTACATGTCCATGAGCCAGGGCAATGGTGGACAGTTAAGGTGTCAACTTGGGCATATGCCAGCAACAGCAGCAGCTGACAGTCATTGCGGATGACAACACGGCCATGGCCGCCCCCACAGTGCCAGCAGCAGCCCCAGCAATACTGGGTCTGTGCTGGCATCAGACTGCCCCAGGAGACTACGTGCACATGGCTCTGGACAGGCCCAACAGGGATCTGTGTCCAGTCATTGAACACCTGCTTCTGATGACAGTATCCAGTCTGGATTGGTACCGGATACGGTCCGTAGCACCCCTGCAAGGCACAGGTACCGTGTCCATGGCCAGAGACACTGATCTGTATGACCTGGCAGGTACAGTCTGTGGCTGTCCACAAACACTGGTATATGGCAGCCATGAGGTGGAACTGTGTGCATCCATTCACACATGCGAATTGACAACACCTAGGGCTACCGCATACATGCACACACTGCATCAACATTGCCCCACCTTGTACTGCTGTCCCTCACCAACACACATACATGTCAATTGGTGGTATCAGTGGCAGACTCAGGCATACCAAGTTCACACCCTGTGCATATGATGAAACTGTGCCACCTCCTGCAATCTGTAACATCAGTGCAGGTACAGGTTAACATGTTGCTGATGCACAGGGTGACTACATAGACGTGTAGTAATAGTATGTTGTTAACAGTACTGTGTGCTGATAGAATTGTGGGTGTATCCCAGCATGCCTGATGCAGTAAGGGTATGATTGTCTTGTACTGTTTTCTACACCCATGGTAAGTACCATAGTGTATCATCTGCACATGTTTGCATACTGGTGGTAAGGATGTCAACAGAAGGCCACATACATAGGTAGCACAGGGGATAAGGTAATGAAAGTATTGATACGCAATGATGGACATGTAAACTGCAAGTGGCATGTTGCCCACACTGGACTCAGCAATGTGGATGTTTGAGGATGTTGATATGGTTGCAGTACTACACAACTGGTACAGGACACACAGGAGCACCCTAGCACTGCAAGCTCCCATCTCATACCACGCTAGACAGCCCCAACACACAAAACTAACTTTCACAGGAGGGAGAGTCCCGATAAATGTCAGGGATACTGTGGTGGCAGGACAGGTAGCATACATCCTACTAAGTATGGAACCACTGAGTGAAGGCTCAGTGTCTGTTATTTGACATGTGTATTACTGCAGGTATGAACACCTGGGTTTCCATCCGGTTATTGTACATCCTGACGGTACATGGTCTGTACACTTGTGTGTACTGAGACTGGACCCTGGCCATCTGACCTGTGTATTTCCATGTACATGTGTATAGTGCCTGCACATTTGCACTGTTACCTACTGGAAGTGGTATAGCTTGTTTGTTGTACAATGGACTACATGCAGCCCTGCTTACTGTAGCTTTGTTTGCATGCATGTTTGCTTGCAGTTACCCTGGAACACTGATCCCACCTGCAATGCAGATTTACAGAGCTTCTGTGGACTCCTAGTGACATCTGCATAGCTTACTATATGTATGTCCATGTCTCACTTGACAGAACGTCACTGTTTGTCCTTTTCGCATGTACGTTGCCTGTGACACATTGCATATGACCTACCTGGCATTTGACCATGTGAGCAGTCATATATGCCAGTGCTAACTAATCACAGGCACTACACCCTCACATACTCACCTTCTGTACCTTGTTACCCATTGGCCCTATGTGTTGTTAATCACCATGGCAATCACAATACTATGGTAGCATGTGCAAAGGTCACATGTCAGTCACCTCTATGGTACAGTTGTGGAATATGTGAGTCATGTGGCAATGTCACAGCTGCCACATGTACACAGTCAACCCTCTCCCCTACACATGGAAGTACAACACATGTATGAGATGCAACCACATAGCCAAACTGGGGACTAAGCACTCTGAACCCAGTACTGGCATAACCTGTCAGGTGGCATGAAATACTACAGTGACTACAATACCAATCTGATGTAGACCTACACTGACAGCAATCCAAACACATGGACACACTGGGGCATTCGTGGAGCCTCAGAATAGCATCCTGCCTGAGCAGCAGACACCTCTGCAGCTGGCACACAGGCATACGTTAAGCTGGAACACAGCACATGCAACACATAGCACACAAACCCTGTGTGCCAAACAGTCACAGCCTGTACAGCTAGACAACACACCTGCTACAGTTGTGTTAGGTACCTTTATTGTCCGGTACAGTGAGGTCCCGCTCACCAGGCTGGACAAGGTGAAGGTCACAGTGATATGCCCGTGGGGCACTATGGTCCACCACATAACAAGCATACAGGTCAGTCAGAGGCATGGACACATATGACTCAGTCATTGTCCATGCCACTATGGCTGACCTGTGATGTACCTCCCTGGACTACATGATAGGGAACATAGAAGGGCTCTCTGAGCATGTGGCACAGGCTGGTATGACCCTGACCTTGGTTGGCATCATACCCTCACCATGAATGCTGAAGTATTACTGAATGCTGATGAATTACTGTAGCTACAACACCCTAGCTGAAAGGTTCCTAGCATGTAGTCACTACATTGCTATGGAACAACTTGTTACCACTCCCACAACAGGTGAAAACATGCAGCAGCTGTTCATCAACAACATGTAGACTATATGCCCCAGACCAGATGTGTACCCCTCGCTACTAGGATGATACCATATACAACTCACACTGTATATACACATACCACATGCAGCACCCGCACAGAAAACCACAGTCATAATGTTATCCAGTGCAAATACCATGTATTCACATGTGGCAGGTGTCAGACATGGGAACTATTGAAGGTCACAGGTATATATGTGTATTTGGCACACATACATCATCTGTGTGCATTGCCATTACTGGTTTAATTGATGTCATGCATTATTGTGAACAACAACTCACACACATGGGCATTCTGTGTGACAAAAACACACGTGGCATGTGTGGAATTCAAAGCCATAACTAACTGTGCTATGACAGTAGTGAGAGATGCAGTAGCAGAGTGTGCTATTTGCATTACTGTGAGATTTGCCCTCTTCTGCTGTACTTGTAGGGTGCTGACATCATCTCTGTGTAGAGATTGGAATATGCAGCAGCTGGTGTGTTGTGTTGGTTGCCAAAAGGGTCAGCTCTCTCACACATGTAATTGTGCACACACCCTACTTCCACCCCCCACACACACTTGCAGGATTCAAACCCCTACCTAAGTATGTTATGACACTCAAGACAGACGCATTAGCGGAGCACCCTATTCGCATTACTGGAAGGTTTCCCTTCTCCTGCTGTACTTATAGGGTGCTGACATCATCAGTGTTTAGAAAGGGGAATGTGCATCCTGTAGTGTGTTCTCCTAGTTGCCAAAAGGGACATTTCTCTCATAAAGAATTGCACACATACTTACCCCCCACCCTCATCCAAGCACACACACTGAACATTTGCAGGATTCAAACCCCTATCTAATTATGTTATGACACTCAAGACGGACGCATTAGCGGAGCACGCTATTCGCATTACTGGGAGGTTTCCCTTCTCCTGCTGTACTTATAGGGTGCTGACATCATCAGTGTTTAGAAAGGGGAATGTGCATCCTGTAGTGTGTTCTCCTAGTTGCCAAAAGGGACATTTCCCTTACACAGAATTGCACACACAATAACCCCCCCTCACCCAAACTGAGCATTTGCAGGATTCAAACCCCTACCTAACTATGTTATAACATTCAAGACGGACGCATTAGCGGAGCGTGCTATTCGCTTCACTGGGAGGTTTCCCTTCTCCTGCTGTACTTTTAGGGTGCTGACATCATCAGTGTTTAGAAAGGGGAATAGTGTGTTTTCCTAGTTGCCAAAAGGGACATTTCTCTCACACAGAATTGCACACACACCAATCCTGCTCACCCACACACACACTGAGCATTTGCAGGATTCAAACCCCTACCTAACTATATTATGACACTTGAGGGAGACACATTAGCAGAGTGCACTATCTGAATTACTGGGCATCTGCGCTGCACCTGCAGTATTTATAGGGTGCTAACATCATTATTTATACAGAGGTATGTACATCTATTACTACCTGTCAGGTGGGGGATAGCTTATATATGCATTTGCAGCCACCTACTTCAGGGTCAGATATGCACATCAGCACTGGCAGGTTATGTTTTATACCATGCTTCGTGACCACAGGACCTGTAACACAAAACACAACCAGTTCAGACCATCCCTCCCACATCCAGGACACACACTTTGCTTCCCTGGGAACAGTGCCCACTAGTCCACCATATTCTGTAATAGCCTTGTTTCAGACATTGTAGCCCCTGAATGGCACACAGCAGCATTTATCACACTACACACAGGTGGCACCGCATTGCACGAGTGGGACTATAGTCCTACACACCTGACTGGACTGTTCTGCATGGCTATGGGGCACATCATCAAGGACGTCATTCACAGAGACATTGTTGGACTCCCATCCTCTGCTGCCACCTGGGTTGGGCTTGTTAAGGCCAGAGCATGGCCCCTACACATGGTGGACTCCTTTCATACAGTTACCAGGGCAGTTGCTGATGGTACGGGAGTCCACACATCCTACATTGTCCTCTCATTGCCTTTCAGCACCATTCCCCATTCTGATATTGACAACATACACATCCACCTGCACATTGTACCCTGTGTCTCAGGATGTTATGCTATGTGGCTCATGGACAGGACACACAGTGAGGCCAGCATACCATAGTACCTACTACATGTCAGGTACATTTGGCATACCACGGTCCTCAGTCATAGGGCCCCTCATGTTCAGGATATGCTTCCCTGTGGAACAGGCTGGCACAGGGGACTTCCCCTGCCTAGCTTTCAAACCCCTACATACCAAGCGCCATGACTGCTCCACCAGCTGATACTGACTCCAACCATACGGGTGTCGCTGTGACAGATACATAATATGACTATCATGGCATCAAGCTGCATGACACAAGGTGCATGCACATCACCTTTGCATTACACCATTCACCCACTGACTATCACATGGATGGTAGTCTCCTACATACATATCACATTGTACATGTTTGCAGTACACACATATGTTGCACCCACTCCTGTGGTTACCGTATTGCCATTGTGGCGTGGATATCCTTCTACGTGGCCACACTTATGTGTACTGGGTGTATAGCTGGTACATAGGCACCCATTGTACCTCTGAACTCAAGACATCTACACACATTCAAGGGTACACCACCCCATGTAGGGTGTACCTTACACAACAGCTACAGCTTTACATGCCACAACATTAACACGCCATGACGTTTACTGAGCTCCGACAGTTTCAATATGCGGCTGCACTACGGACACCACATCTGTACACATTTGCATACTACATACTGAGGGGTGACCTCTGCTGATCAGACAGGGCCCATGTCCACAACATTATTGATGGATATACTCCTCATACGCGACATAAGCAGAGGCCACTGTGAGCAACATGCTCATGGAAATGTGCACACACGCCACAATGAGTGGGATGTGCTTCTGGGTTACATTCCCAAACCAGACACTCACCATGCTGTGGAACATAAGTCCTATGTACATCATGCAGGGACACTCAGTAGCACTGTTCATGTGATACCTCCCTTGGTGGTTGGGAGACATGTAGGCCTGGGATCACTGCAGTGGCTGTACTGTGCAGAGGTGCAGGTGACACCTGGCTCTGCTGTTCACAGGACACTACCCTGGAGAGGTGCCACTAGTGTGAACACTGTAGCTGTGCTTACACATGGACTTGCCAGACTGCATAGTACTCCACTATGCACCTGTGCAGCTATTACATGTCCTTTGTGCATGGTTACTTGGTAGCCCTTCCATTTAGATTAGCTATCATGCTATTACTATGTCCCATACCTACAGGCCATATGTATCCTGTTATTGTACTTACCAATAGACGATACCTGTGGTATGCATGATATGCCTGTTATGCTGTGTAGAATATCTGTCATATCTACCTATAATACTATACATTACACATATTTCACATAGTATCCCATAATGCAAAGCATACTTGCACAGCGGGACCACCTTACATATGTCATTAACGTTATATGCCCATACACATGCGTGCTGTGACAGTATATCAACATATACTATCCCCTGCTATGGCACATCCTTGTTGGACATACCCTACCACTGACGGCGGGTTGTATGGCATTGTTCTGTTTAATGCCCCCATGTAGCATCCCTTGTGGTGTCTGTGCTGTGTACCTTGTGTCCCACTGCTGGACGCACAGTTTCTACAAGCGTTAGTATGCTCAGCAAGACATCACTACATAAATACCTTTCCCCACTTTATGCATTGCGGACATGTTTAATTAATGCAAACCAGGCTATACATACAGTAAAACTAATTAATACAGATCATGCTATACATAACCTTACATATCGGGCGTTCTACATACCCTGTTGTCGTTACGGCATTTCGTTTCTATCTCTCTCACAGTGTTTCAACTGTTATTCGGTATGAGCATACGGTTTGAATGTCTGGCAAGTCATCCTTATATATGTTGATACCTAAAACATGTGGATTCATCCCGCCAATTGGTGTTCCTGAGTGACTAATTACTTGCATATCAGCTGTGCAGCTACTCCATTCACCAATTACATGGCGACAGTGGGGTATAATTGGATTCTCCACTTGGAAGATGCCTATTTGCCCTACCTTCGGGGAGACGGTCTGTATTGTGTTTTGTTATGTGTAACTGCAACTGCTATGCATGGAGACAAGTCTAGTTTGGATTCATGTACCCCGTGGATTGTGTGTGACAGGTAGAGTATCTGGTTCAACATGTGGGTGTACCTGTCATCCCGACGTCTGATAATGGAGTATTGCAATCAAAACCTGTAACATGGCTGTTTGTTCCATTATACAACGCCTGCAATTTTGCATGACGCCTTTAATTGTGTCTCTCACACGGTATGTTGAGGGTTCTGCAGATGTAATTGACTGACTGGATGTTTGTGCTGCTATTACAGTTTGTATTGCTTTAGTTTCTAGTGTGGGGGATGTCGGTGGTTGTACGTAACATATACGGTTTGTGGGCCTTGCATTTCTACATAATCCGTATATATGTGTGGGCTCCGTCCCTAATTAGAGAGCTAACAGTTAGTAGACTTATGTTACGGGATTGTACGTTTGGCCGTTGTTAATTGGTTTCTATATCGTCTGCAGGTGAGCTTGCTACTTGTATACCTCCGTAATTGCAGCGATATATCAGAGGATATGTGTAAGTGACAGCTATTCCTTGTATTTCTGTCCCAGATATTTGCAGTCATTGTGGTTGTGTTGTTAAAAGAGCCTGTTTGCCATGGGTTGCCACCTTTTCATATGGTCATTGTTGGACACTTGTGGGACACAAAGTGGTGTTTACAGGCCAACACGTAGCCACGGTCAGTAGACAGGTAGCACATACTTTTATCCTCACTACATACCTATTGTTGTGTGACTTTGGCTACTTATCATATTGCATGTAACATTTAAGTTTCTTACATGCAGGCATAACTATTAAATACGACTGTTACATTATATATGGGACATATTTATGTCCTACCATCTCGGACATTTGCCCTTTGTACTGTTTTATGTCAGGACACACCTGCCCAGGGTGGGGCTGTCCCTCCTACTGTGGGACAAGTAGTAACCTTATGCCTATGGCTAGCTATATCCACACCTACCGTACTGATCTGCCTCTGACTTGGCACCAACATACACATTGTGGACACACACACACACACACACACACACACACACACACACACATTACAGTCACACAGAGATGCACACGGCACCCTCAATGCACACTTACACAGACTACGGCACTCACAGACACAGTTGAACACAGTACCTACGTGGACCATGACACCGGCAGTGGTGACTAACTGTCCCTTCATATCAGCATACTATTACTCGCGGATGTACTGTTCCGGTACTGTGTTCTATAGGTCTTTCAGCCTCGTGGTTATGCATGTCGGTATGTTACATGTTCCATGGTTGGCGGTATCCTATTTATTTGTACCTCCAAGATGTTATGAATGTCGTTGAACTATCTATTATATTTGCAGATATCGCTGAATCCATCTATATCACCATATATCCCTCTATTGCCCTTTCTATCTGTATTATATATATGCATATGTGTACATATATATATATATATATATATATATATATATATATATATATATATATATATATATATATATATTTATCTGGCGGGGAACGTGACAGGCACACAGCACCACCATATGCTGTAAGACTCATTTACTGTTCAGGTGTTGGCATTCCGTGTTCCACTGGCTGTTGTGTTTACAATGTTTGAGGGCTGCCTATGTAGGAGTCACACATTGGGCCACCTATACATTACAATTTACAGGTGGTTATGTTTGTGTGCCATCCATTTTACTGTGTGTGCAGGTGGAGAGGTGTCAGTCCATAGGGGCCTACACTGTCAGAGTATGTGCTATACGTTCCCTCTTTGCCAAGGCATAGGCATATTGGGCACGCCTCCGTCTGCCTACTGGGGCTGGCACAGTGTGTTCATGGTCTGAATCCCTCTGTGCCTGTAATGGCCTTGGCAATTGCGGTGGGCTATGAGGGCCTTCACCATTTTGTCCCTGCTGCAGCTGCTTCCGCAGGATCATATTATGTAGCATGGCACATACTATGACGATGTGGGCACACATGCCTGGAGAGTACTGCAAGGCTCCACCAGATGTATCCAAGCATCGGAAACGTGATTTCAGCATCCCAAACATACGCTCTATGATGATTCTGGTTTGTGCGTGTGCCTCATTATGGCGTTCTTGCATGGGTGTGTGTGCATTTCTGATGGGAGTCATCATCCATGGCTCCAGTGCATAGCCAGCATCCCCCACAAGATGGCCATGTGGGATGTCCCCCCTGACAAATACCTGATACGGCTGTGAGGCATGCCAGATATGGGAGTCATGGTAGCTTCCAGGGCTGCCAGCACACACATCCATGATAATGCCCTGGGCATTGCACACAACCTGGCAGTTGATGGAGTGGAATCCCTTGCGGTTTATGTAGCGCCTACCCTGCTCACTGGGTGGTGACTTGATTTGTATGTGTGTGCAGTCTATCGCACCCAGAACCTCCGGGTATTGTGCCACACGGTGGAAGTGGCGCATATTGCTGGCCAACTCCTCCTGAGTTCTGGGGAAGTATATCTGCTCATTGGCATGTGGTAACATGGCATTCAGGAACTGGTGTAGTACCCTGGATGCTGATGCCTGTGAGATACCCATTATATCTCCAGTTGGCCTTTGAAAGGTACCTGTGGCCAGTATTCGCAGGCTTACACATACCTTTGTGTCCACTTTTATGGGTTTCCCTCTGTTTCTGGTTCTCAGGCGTGGCTGGCACAGCTCCACTATTTGCTGTAAGATGTCCCTGTCCACCCTGTAATGCTCTACTATCTCCAGGTCATGTAGCCCCTGTAGGTTACCCTTGGTCTGAACAATCTCCTTCTCCTCCGAGGCCTGCGGTGGTTGTCGGCATCATACTCCACAACACCGTCCGTCTCTAACACATGCTGATGAATCACAGCTATGGCAGCTCCCAACATGTACATTTTAAAAGTTCCTCATGTGTTTACACCTATGGTGCGGTGTTTGGGAATACACAGGTGTGTGTTGGGTGCTTTCACAATTTATATTATTGTGCTGTGAACACCGATGATGTCATAGGGTGTGTATGTACGATCGTAGCTACAGGTTATCTTATGTGTTTTACTGCCGGAACTACTATTGTGGTGCCTTTGGTGTTGAATTACATTTGCCTGCTGTGGACTACCTCTTGACCTTCTCTTTACATTTCTGCGCATTGCACCTACCATTTTCTGGCATGCATCCTGCAGCCTACTTTCATTTGTACTTTCCTGGACCTGGCGTATCTTGCGTTATGTGTGCTACTGCCGGTCTGCTGTCGGTTTGCTTTGCTCTGCTGTGTCAGGTCTCCTATCTTTGCAATCCGATACCTCCCCTCCTTTCATTGCATTCAAATGCCTCCCCAATCCTGTTTTGCAGGTTTCTGCAAGCGGACTTGTCAACTGCCATCGATTGGCCTTTGTGGGTTGATTGGTGTTGATTGCTCATTAGTACTCCAATTACCCTACTTCCGCATTTCCTTCTTTTCTTCCCCTGACCTTCCTGTTTCTGCTATTGTTTGTGGCACGTGCGTCCGATTACTGGGTTTCGGGCACGTTTTCATCCTCGTACACATGCGCTTTTGGCCACCATGTGTGCTCTCAGCTAAATGATTCCTCCCCACCCCTGTCCTGCAGCTTTGCTTAGCAATGGACAGGCCAGATTTTCAATGCTCCAATGTGCTTAGTGCTACAGTGGCACACCCCTCTGCTGATGTCATGTATCTCCTCTGAGCCACTCCTCGGTGTTATACCGCTGCGCCGTATGGTACAACCTTCATCTGGCGGGACATTTGCAATTCAGTATTATCTGCCTCATTTGCATGGCATTGACTACTAATTCATAGTTACCATGCCGAACACTATCGCAAGCCCTTAGCAACCCTTGCACCTTGGTTGTGGTGTTCCATGCCTACCATTGTGTATTATGCTGTAAACCTGATTTCTATTACGTTGCGATTTTATGACATTTTTATATTATTTCTTTATGTTACAGCTTCCGCACACATGCCCTGCGGTTGTGCTGTGCGTTATTGTGGACATGACATTAAATGTTGTTATTTACGTGTTGTGCATCTTTTCTTATGCCATTGGTTGTGTATTTTGCCATTGGCATATGTTAATGTTGTGATACCTGGGTCTGGCCTTCTTCCATAGCTCCGATGTTCTGTTTGGGAAAATGTAAACCATGTTTTTTGGTTTACATTTCCGTGGGCTTACGCTACACCTGCACCACTTCATGAATCACTATATGCCTTCATTTGCATGGTGCGACACTGCACATGGGGTGATTAGCATACCTACGCCGGGGGCTGCGCAGATCTGGCGTACGCCGGTAGTGCACGTGGCATTGGATCGTACCTGAATCGCTCGGCAGCCATATTTGGCGTTATAACGCCTACGCTATGCATGCGCCTGGCGCAATCTTCATGAATCCCGGGGCATATCTTTTCCCTGTCTGTAGCAGCTTTCCAACTTCAGGACACTCATTGTTTTTCTGTATTTTTCTTGGCTCTTCCACTCTGTAGATTCATATCTCGACGAAACTTCTTCTTGCAGTGTGCCACCCACCTCTCACAACTAGGTGGCAGCTTACACCCATTCAATGTGACTACAAAGTTTAAAACAGAAAAGATTTGCAGTAAATACTCTAACCAGCCTCATGCCTTACGTATTGTATTTATAATTCCCTCTGCCCTACACTACATATTCTGTGGACCTTTCCACCTCTTTTTCATTTTTTCCGTCCAATAGTCCCATATGTATACCTTGCAATTTTTGAAATAAGAAAGTGCTAAACTGCATGCCTTCTCCCTGGCTGTAGCACCTTTCCAACTTTAGGTCACTGATTGTTTTTCTGGACTTTTTCTTGGCTCTTCCACTCTGTAGATTCGAGTCTCAATGAACCTTCTTCTTCCAGTATACCACCCTATTCTCGCCACTAGGTGGCAGCATACACCCATTGATTGTGACTGTAAAATTTAAACAAAAAATACCTGCAGTAGATCCTCTAACCAGCCCAATGCCTGACGTATTGTATTTTTAATTTTCATTGCCCTACACTACAGATTCTGTTGACTTTTCCACCTCGTTTTAATTTTTTCCTCTCCAATATTCCCATATGTATACCTTTTGCAATTTTTGTAATAAGACAGTTCTAAACTGCAGCTCTCCTCCCTTCCTGTAGCACCTTTCCAAATTCAGGTCACTGATTTTTTTTGGACTTTTTCTTGGCTCTTCCCGCTCTGTAGATTCCATTGTACCACCCTCCTCTTGCCACTGGGTGGCAGCCTAAACCATTGATTTTGACAGTAAACATTAAAACAGTAAATACCTGGTGTAAATCCTCTAACCAGCCTCATGCCTTACATATTTTATTTATATTTTCTCTGCCCTACACTACAGATTCTGTAGACTTTGCCACCTCTCTTTGTTTACCACTGCAGTTTTTGAAATAAGAAAGTTCTAAGCTGCATACCTTCAACCTGGCTATAGCACCTTTCCAACTTCAGATCAATGATTGTTTTTCTGGACTTTTTCTTTTCTCTTCCCACTCTGTAGACTTGAGTCTCGACAAACCTTTTTCCAGTGTACCAACCTCCTCTCACCACTAGGTGGCAGCATACATCCATTGTTTGTGACTCTAAAGTTTAAAACAAAAAAGACGTGCAGTAAATCCTCTTACCAGCCTCATGCCTTATGTATTGTATTTATAATTCTCTCTCCCCTACACTACAGATTCTGTACACTTTTCCTCCTCTTTCTCATCTTTTCCCACCAACAGTCCCATATGAATACCTTTGCAATTTTTGAAATTAGAAAGTTATAAACTGCATACCTTCTCCCTGGCTATAGCACCTTTCCAACTTTAGGTCACTGATTCTTTTTCTCTACTTTTTCTTGGTTCTTCCAACTCTGAAGATTCGTTTCTGGATAAACCTTCTTGTTCCAGTGTAACACCCTCCTCTTGCTGCACAGATTATGTGGTCTTTTCCTCCTCTTTCTCATTTTTCCCTCAATAATCACATATCTATAGTTCTTCCTGGTCTGTAGATTTGAGTCTTGACAACCTTCTTCTTCCACTGTACCACCCTCCTCTCACCACTAGGTTGCAGCATACACCCATTGATTGTGACTGTAAAGTTTAAAACAAAAAAGACTTGCAGCAAATCCTCTAATCAGCCTCATGCCTTACGTATTGTATTTATAATTCTCTCTGCCCTGCACTACAGATTCTGTGAACTTTTCCACTTCTTTCTCATTTTTTCCCTCGAATAATCCCATTTGGATACTTTGGCAATTTTTGAAATAAGAAAGTACTAAATTGCATACCCTCTCCCTGGCTGTAGCACCTTTCCAACTTCAGTTCACTGATTGTTTTCAGGACCTTTTCTTGGCTCTTCCAGCTCTGTAGATTCCAGTCTCGATGAACCTTTTTCTTCCAGTGTACCACCTTCCTCTCACCACTAGATGGCCGCATATACCCATCCATTGTGACTATAAAGTTTAAAACAAAAAATACCTGCAGTAAATCCTCTAACCAGCCCCATGCCTTAAGTATCTGCCCTGCACTACAGATTTTGTGGATTTTTCCACCTCTTTCTCATTTTATCCCTCCAATAATCCCATATAAATTCCTTTGCAACTGCATGCCTTCTCCCTGGCTGTAACACCTTTCCAACTTCAGGTCACTAATTGTTTTTCTGAACATCTTCTTGTGGCTTCCAGCTCTGCAAATTCGAATCTTGACGAACCTTCTTCTTCCAGTGTACCACCCTACTCTTGCCACTAGGTGGCAGCATGCACCCACTGATAGTGACTGTAAAGTTTAAAGCAAAAAAGACCTGCACTAAATCCTCTAACCAGCTTCATGGCTTATGTATTGTATTTATAATTATCTGTGCTCTACACTACAGATTCTGCAGACTTTTCAATCTCTTTCTCATTTTTTACTTCCAATAATCCCATATCTATAGCGTTGCAATTTTAAAAATAAGATAGTTCTAAACTGCATATCTTTTCCCTAGCTGCAGCACCTTTCCAACTTCAGGTCACTGATTTTTTTTCTGGACTTTTTCTTTGCTCTTCCTGGCCTGTAGATTCCAGTCTCCACCAACCTTCTTCTTCCAGTGAACCACCATGCTGTCACCACTAAATGGCATCATAAACCCTTGCATTGTGACTGTAAAGTTTAAAACAAAAAAGACCTGCAGTAAATCCTCTAACCAGCATCATCCCTTACATACTGTACTTATAATTCTCTCTGCCTACACTACATATTCCGTGACATTTCCATCTCTTTCTCATTTTTTCCCTCCAATAATCCCATAGGTATACCTATGCAGTATCTGAAATTAGAAAGGTCTAAACTGCATACCTTCTCCCTGGCTTTAGCACCTTTCTTACTTCAGGTCACTTATTGTTTTTCTGGATTTTTTCTTGGATCTTCCCACTCTGTAGATTCGAGACCCGAAAACCTTCTTCTACCGGTGTACCACACTCCTCTCGCCGCTATGTGGGAGCATACACCCATTGATTGTGACTGTAAAGTTTAAAACAAAAAAGACCTGCAGTAAATCCTCTAACCAGCCTCATGCATTACGTATTGTATTTATAATTCTCTTTGCCCTACACTACAGATTCTGTGGACTTTTCCACCTCTTTCTCAGTTTTCCCTCAAATAATCCAATATGTATAGCTTTGCAATTTTTGAAATAAGAAAGTTCTAAACTACATTCCTTCTTCCTGGCTGTAGCACCTTTCCAACTTCAGGTCATTAATTTTTTTCAGGGCATTTTCTTGGCTTTTCCCGCTCTGTAGATTTAAGTCTCAAAGAACCTTCTTTTTCCAGTGTACCACAATCCTCTCTCCACTAGATAGCATCATACAGGCATTAATCGTGACTGTAAAGTTTAAAACAAAAAAAACACCTGCAGTAAATCCTATAACCAACCTCATGCCTTTTGTATTATATTTATAATTCTTTCAGACCTACACTACATATTCTGTGACTTTTCCACCTATTTCTCATTTTTTCTTTCCAATAATCCCATATGTATACCTTTGCAGTTCCTGAAATAAGAAAGTTCTAAACTGCATACCTTCTTCCTGGCTGTATCACTTTTCCAACTTCAGGTCACTGATCATTTTTCTGCACTTTTTCTTAGCACTTCCCACTCTGTAGATTCAAGCCCTGACAAAACTTCTTCTTCCAGTATACCACCATCCTCTCCCCACTAGATGGCATCATACACCCATTCATTGTGACTGTAAAGTTTAAAACAAAAAAGACCTACAGTTAATCCTATACCCAGTCTTATGCCTTTCGTATTATATTTAAAAGTTTCTTTGCCTTACACTATATATTCCGTGACTTTTCCATCCCTTTCTCAATTTTTCCCTCCAATAATCCCATTTGTATCCTTTGCAGTTTCTGAAATAAGAAAGTTCTAAATTGCATACATTCTCCCTGGCTGTAGCACCTTTCCAACTTCAGATCACTGATTGTTTTTATGGACTATTTCTTGGCTCTACCTGCTCTGTAGATTTGAGTCTTTACGAACCTTCTTCTTGCAGTGTACCACCCTCTTCTCACCACTAGTTAGCAGCATGCACCCACTGATTGTGACTATGAAGTTTCAAACAAAAAAATCCTGGGTATACATATGGGATTGTTGGAGGGAAAAAAATGAGAAAGAGGTGGAAAATTGTACCCATTGATTGTGAGTGTAAAGTTTACAACAAAAAACACCTGCAGTAAATCCTCTAACCAGCATCATGCCTTACGCATTATATTTACAATTATCTCTGCCCTACACTACAGATTCTGTGGAATTTTCCACTTCTTTCTCATTTTTTCCCTCCAATAATCCCATATGTACACCTTTACAGTTTTTAAATAATAAAGTTCTAAACTGCATACCTTCTCCCTGGCTGTAGAACCTTTCCAACTTCAGGTCACTGATTGTTTTTCTGGACTTTTTCTTGGCTCTTCCTGCTCTGTAGATTTGAGTCTCGACGAACCTTCTTGTTCCAGTGCACCGCCCTCCTCTCACCACTAGGTGGCAGCATACACCCACTGAGTGCAACTTCAAATTTTAAAACAAAAAAGACCTGCAGTAATTCCTCTGACCAGCCTCCCATCTTACGTATTGTATTTATAATTATGTCTGCCCTACACTACATATTCTGTGGACTTTTCCTCCTCTTTTTCATTTTTCCGTCCAATAGTCCCATATCTATACCTTTGCAATTTTTGAAAAAAGAAAGTGCTAAACTGCATGCCTTCTTCCTGGCTGTAGCACCTTTCCAACTTCAAGTCGCTGATTATTTTTCTGGACTTTTTCTTGCCTCTTTATGCTCTGTAAATTCAAGTCTCGATGAGCCTTCTTCTTCCAGTGTACCACACTCCTCTCGCCATTTGGTGGCAGCATACACCCATTGATTGTGACTTTAAAGTTTAAAACAAGAAAGACCTGAAATAAATCCTCTAACCAGGCTCATGCCTTGCGCATTATATTTGTAATTCTCTCTCTCCCCTGCACTACAGATTCTGTGGACATTTCCACATCTTTCTCATTTTTTTCCCTCGAGTAATCCCAGATGTATACTTTGGAAATTTTTGAAATAAGAAAGTTAAAAACTGCATAGCTTTTCCCTGGCTGTAGCACCTTTCCAACTTCAGGTCACTGATTGTTTTTCTGGGCTTTTTATTGGCTATTCCCACTCGGTGGATTTGAGTCTCCATGAACCTTTTTCAAGTGTACCATCCTCCTTTTGCCACCAGGTTGCAGCATGCACTCATTGATTGTGACTGTAAAGTTTAAAATAGAAAAGACCAGCAGTAAATCCTCTAACCAGCCTCATGCCTTTCATATTGTACTTATAATTCTCTCTGCCATACACTACAGATTCTGTGGACTTTTCCACCTCTTACTCATTTTTCCCTCCAATAATCACACACACACACATATATATATATATATATATATATATATATATATATATATATATATATTTACCTTTGCAATTTTTGAAATAAGAAAGTTCTAAACTGCATCCCTTCTCCCTGGCTGTAGTACCTTTCCAACTTCAGGTCACTATTTGTTCTTCTGGACTTTTTCTTGGCTCTTCCATCTCTGTAGATTCAAGTCTAGACAAACCTTCTTCTTCCAGTGTACCACCCTCCTCTCGACACTAGGTGGCAGCATACACCCATTGATTGTGAGTGTAAAGTTTAAAACAAAAAAGACCTGCAGTATTTATTTTTATTTTATTTTATTTTACATTTGTTAACCGGGAATGTCTGACTGGAGAAGGTCCATTTACAGCGGAGACCTGGGGAGAAAAGCTCCACATAAAACAAGTACAGTGGTAGATATATATATATAAACAATCACGATATATATGAAACACAGGATATATAATACAATGCATTAAAAAATGTATATATACAATAGTTTGTTCTATACAAGCTTATGCAGTCATAGTTTACACATAGTTGAAATTGAATAGGAGTATTTGGGAGCAAAATTCTCCCTATTTACTTATGCAGTGAAAGAGGTATTTTGCAAAATACTCCCTATTTATTTATGCAGTGAAAGAGGTATCTCACAAGAGATAATATACAAATGCAAAACATAATGATTTGTGTAGAAGCTCCTCATGGGAGTATTTTTAGTACAGTATTGTAGGGATAGTAAAAAGTGAGAATATGGGGTAGTAAGAGTGGCAGGGAGAAGGAGTGCCTCTAAGTGATGCAAGGACATAGCCAGGACTGTGTGAGGTGCGACTTGAGTAATTTTTTGTATAGTGATATAGATGGAGCTGAGGTGATATTCTGGGGTGGGCTGTTCCATTTCTTGGTGATGGAATAAGAGAAAAGAGCTTTTCCTGCAGGTTTAGATACACAGAGTAAGGTTTTGTTGGATGACCGCAGGGGACGGTTTGCTATGTATTGGTTTAGTAGTTGATTTAAGGCTGGGGCTTTGTGGGAATTTTTTAGTATGTTGTAGGTGAGGACTAGTTGGTGGTAACTAATTAATTGTGGGAGTTCTAACCACTGTAGGTCTTTTAGGTCAAGACAGTGATGGCTTCTAAATGTGGATTTATTTGTGAATTTTGCTATTTTGTTGTAACATGAGTCCAGTTTGTCCATGTCTGTTTTCTTGAGGTACATTAGTATTGTGAAAGCGTACAATATGGTAGACAGTAGGTGTGTTTGGGCTAGGGAGATTCGTGCTTGATCTGATAGAAACTGTTTGTGTTTGTATAGAGTTCCTAGCTTTTTATGTACCTTTTTAATGGTTTGAGAGAGATGGACATCAAAGTGAAGATCCTTATCTATTATTACACCGAGGAGCTTAGTATGGGGTGAGGGAGAGATTGTTATGCCATTTTTGGAGGTGATAGTGAAGGAGGTAGGTATAGTCTTGGATTTATTTGGGGTAAAGAGAAGTAATTTTGTCTTGTTGGGGTTTAGAATAAATTGGATATCAGTAATCCATTTCTCGATGGAACAGAAGGATTCTTGGGTAAGGTTTTGCAAGGTGGCTATGGATGGGGATGAGCAGATTAAGGTGGAGTCATCTGCGTACTGTATGAGTGATGCGTGCAGGGTGGAGGTATGTAGTTTATTGGCGAAAACTGTGAATAGTAGAGGACCTAGTATTGATCCTTGTGGAACGCCAATAGTAGTTGGTATTAAGGTGATAGTACACCCTGCCATTTGACTGCCTGTTGTCTATCAGAGAGATAGTTTTTGAACCAGGAAGTAGTGGAGGGGGCAAAGGACATTGTAGTTAGAGTGTCTAGAAGTAGGCTGTGAGAGACCATGTCGAATGCCTTAGATAGATCTAGAAATATGGCTGATATGAAGTGATTGTTGTTTCTAAGTTGGTTAATCTGATTGGAGAAGGACAGAAGAGCAGTAGTTGTACTATGATTTGGGCAGAAGCCATGCTGTGTAGAGGAGAGAAGATTGTGTGAGATTAAGAAGTGCATCACTTGTGTGTGAATACATTTCTCTAGGAGCTTGGAAAGGGGGATAGGATAGCAATGGGGTGGAAGTTTGATAGCTCATAGGAGTTGCCACCTTTGTGTAGAGGAATACTGTATGACACTTTCCACAATTTGGGGATCTGAGCTTCTTGTATGGAGTGGTTAATAAGAACTGAGACAGGGTAAGCCAGGGATTCTGCAGCTAATTTTAGGAAATTAGTGGGTAAACCATCTGCTGCGAGGATGGTCGGTTTTAGTTTTAGTTTTTTTTTACCACAGAGGTTGGTACAGGTGAGAGTGTAAAGGAGGATAAATCTTTGTTATATGTGCTTGGCGTGAGTGTAGGATTATTGTTAGATAGTTGGGTAGCTAATGTGAGAATAGATTCTGTGAAGTGGTGATTAAATTGAGAAGCTATGATGTCATTTTTAATCTTGGTGTCTTTGGCTGGGGTGGTAGTTTTGCCAGGTTTTAGAAGGGAATTAATAGTTTGCCAGAATTTTTGTGGGTTTTTGGAATGTTAGTTTTGGAAGTTAAGGAAGTAGTTTTGTTTATCCATTTTTATTTGTTTTTTAGCCTGATTTCAAAGTTGTTGACATATTTGTCTATTTTGGCCAGTATTGTTCTTCTTACAATTCTTGCAGGCATTGTCCCTGGTTTTCAGTAGGCCTTTTGTGATCCTATTTAGCCAAGGTGCATAGTTAAATTTGGTTCTATGTTTCTTAATGGGGGCTATTGTATTTATAACATTTATAAAAGTATTATTGAAAAAGTCAACTGCCTGGTCTAGTGCTAGAGTCTGCAATGGGTGCCATATACATTGTTGTAGTATTCCATTGAGAATTTGTGGATTAACCTTGTGTTCATCTCTAATTTCCTTATATAGTATGGGTTTGGGTATCTTTACCTGTTTATGAAGTAGGAATGTAGGGCAGTGGTCACTTAGTTCATCAGGTAGGCAGCCCACATGATAATTTTCTTTGGGGAAATTAACTAAAGTCCAGTCGAGAATATAGCAATAACCCACGCCTGGGTGTGGGTAATGCGGGATTTACCCATGGTTGGCGTGGTTTGGTCCCGAGGGCAAAGCCCGAGGGACCAAACAAAGACAACCGTGGGTAAATCCCGCATTACCCACACCCAGAAGTGGGTTATTGCTATTATACTATGACATTATTTAAGAAAAGAAATAATTACTTTTCTTAAATAATGGCATTGTATAATGCCTCTTTGCTGCCCTTCCGCAGCTGGCTGGTATCCACGGCAGTTCTGATGTACTGCGCATGCCTACGCAGTACATCAGAGCTGTGGCCAAAAGCAACAGAGAAAGCAAGATCTCCATTGCTTTTTACTGTTTCGCTATGTTAAATGGGTTTAACATAGTGAGACAGCTCTAAAATAAGCAACGGAGATCTCCGTTGCTTATTTTAAAGCTGTCTCGCTATGTTAAACCCATTTAACATAGCAAGACAGGTTTAAAAAAAAGCAACGGAGAAAGCAAGATCTCCGTTGCTTTTTACACACTGTGTCGCTATGTTAAAGGAGTTTAACATAGCGAGACAGCTTTAAAAAAAGCAACGGAGATCTCCGTTGCTTTTTTTAAACCTGTGTCGCTATGTTAAACTCTTTTAACATAGCGAGACAGTGTTTTAAAAGAGACTTATACTAATGGAAAAAGTCTGGGCGACCGGACCTTTTTCCATTAGTATAAGTCGATTTACAACGTGCACGCTGGCCAATCAGCATGCACGTTTTGGAATATTAATGGGGGGTCATGGTATAATGGATTGTTTTTTGGTTTTGTTGTCGATTCTGGTGGGCTCTTGAATTAATTGTGAGAAGCCAAATAAGTTAATATGGTTTGAGAGATTGTTGGAGTTACATGTAAGCCAGTATAGGTTTAGGTCATCTAGTATGATAGTTTCTTGGGGCAGGTTGGTTGTAGCCCATTGTAGTATTTATTCTATTATAGGTGTGTTATTACCTGGGGGAATGTAACTGCAGAGTATGTTAATTCTTTTTTTTTTGTTTTTAAGGGATATAACAGAGGCTAATGTTTCTGCATTCTTAAATTTGGGAAGTGGGGTGTTTAGAGGCTGGAGGTTGTGTGTTTTTAAATAGAACTGCAACTCCACCTCCCTTTTTGGAAAGTCTGTCTTGCCTTAGGATACTATACCCTGGGGGGAGAATTTCATCATTTTGGGTGTTGGGTTTTAGCCAACTCTCTGTAATAGATAGTATATCTGGGGAGTAGTGAGCTATGAGTGCATGTAGGTCATGTAGTTTGTTGGATATACTTCTTGAATTTAAGTTAATAAACAGAAGTTCTGATTCTTGTTTGTGTGAAAGAAGTTTGTTGATTGGACCTGGGTTGGGGTGTATGTCTCCTGCAATTAGTAGCCATTTTTGAGGAATATTTTGAGTTTTATAGTGTGGGCTAGGTCAGTGTGTACTCTAGATGCTGTTTGTTTATTGTGAGGTATTTTGGTGTGTGTCTTGTGTATGAGAAATAGTGAGCTGTTTTTGAATAATGTGGAGCAGATTGCAATGTTCTTGTCTGTCCGTATGTGTGTGTAGGTATGTGTTGTGTGAAAGGTACTGTTTGGTGTTAGTGTGGTGTGCATGGATATGGTATAGGTTAGGGTAGTGAGAGTTAGTAGCAGTAGTAGTGATAGTATGGCCTGCATGATTTGTCTGGGTGAACGGAGAGGGGAAGGTTGCAGATGGA
Organism: Protopterus annectens; assembly: GCF_019279795.1. Taxonomy (NCBI): domain Eukaryota; kingdom Metazoa; phylum Chordata; order Ceratodontiformes; family Protopteridae; genus Protopterus; species Protopterus annectens. Next base: position 1,868,299,290 of record NC_056741.1, on the reverse strand, counting down.
TGGGTATGTTATGTAAGTGGGAGTGGATTTTTAATTGACTGATGGTGATAGGTTGTTGTTGGCGGGGGTGTGATTATGAGGACTATAAGTGTAGGAGCACTGGGGTGGGTGGTAATTGGGGGGTAGGGTAGGGGACCGGAGTGAGCCCGCAGGGGGAACGGAGCGGGAATGAGCAAGAGAGGTGAGTACAGCAGCAAAAAAGTATCAGCTGACTGGAGTTCAGTGGCTATATCAAGAGGTTTTGATTTTACTAGGTGAAAATTAAAATTGTAGACTAACAATCAATATGGGCAGTGCAATAAAGAGGGAGGGAATATATAACAGATATAGAGGTGCTGAGGTAGTATTTAAATGTCTACCAACTTTGCTATGTAGCTTTTGGGATTTGGGATAAAAAAGTATTTGCACCCTTTCTCTTGGTGGATGTTGCCACCTAGTGGTTAGAGGGGATATCAAGCAGGAGAGATGATCAGAAAACCTTCTCAAGATTCAATTTATACTATGTTAAAATGGGAGAGTGGTAAAGGGTATGCAGTAGGCTGCTAAAGTTTGTACACAGAATGGTCAACTAGCAATCCTAGGTTGTATATAAAGTGTATAGTAATATGCTATTACAAACATACATTCACTTTTACTTGTGCCGTAGGAGCTTTCTATGCAAAAACTTGGCTAACAGGTAAACTTCAGGGGTGTCTTCAGGGTGTAGCAAGAGGTAGTTCCATTTACTTTAGTGGCAGAGAGGGAGCACCCGGTTAGATTTGTACTGAAAAAAGAGAGAGACAACATTGAGTTAGATAGTTGATATGATGTAAATAAGAGGTAGAGAGAAGAAGGCATATAATAAACAATAGTCTGAGGAGAAATGGAGTTTGTAACAGAGTGCAGTGAGAGACAGAACTAGGGATAGATGTAGATAAAGGGTATGTGGACAGGGAGGATAGGTTAGAGAGGTAACAACAGAGAGCAGCAGATATATAGCCAGTACAAAAATGAAAATTGCCAGAGTAAGGACAAGAAGACAAATACTATCACTGTATAGACTGGCCTAATATCAGTAAGTCCCCTAACCAGCCTCAAGCCTTATGTATTGTATTTATAATTCTCTCTGCCCTACACGACAGATTCTGTGGACTTTTCCACCTCTTTCTCAAATTTTCCCTACAATATTCCCATATGTATACCTTTGTCATTTTAGAAATAAGAAAGTTTTAACTGTATAACATCTCCCTAGCTGTAGCACCTTTCCAACTTCAGCTGACTGATTGTTTTTCTGGACTTTTTCTTGGCTCTTCCAGCTCTGTAGATTCAAGTCTTGACAAACCTTCTTCTTCCAGTGTACCACCCTCTTCTCGCCACTTGGTGGCAGCATGCAACCCCTGATTGTGACTGTAAAGTTTAAAACAAAAAATAACCTGCAGTAAATCCTCTAAACAGCCTTATGCCTTAAGTATTATATTTGTAATTCTCTCTGCCCTACACTGCAGATTCTGTGAACTTTTTCACCTCTTTCTCATTTTTTCCTTTGAATAATCCCATATTTATACTTTGGCATTTTTTGAAATAAGAAAGTTCTAAAGTGCATACCTTCTCCATGTTTGTAGCACATTTCCAACTTCAGGTCACTGATTGTTTTTCTGGACTTTTTATTGGCTCCTCCTGCTCTGTAGATTCAAGTCTTGATGAACCTTGTTCTTCCAGTCTACCACCCTCTTCTCGCCACTAGGTGGCAGCATACACCCATTGGTTGTGACTGTAAAGTTTAAAACAAAAAAGACCTGCAGTAAATCCTGTAACCAGCCTTATGCCTTAAGTATTATATTTATACTTCTCTCTGCCTACACTACATATTCTGTGAACTTTTCTACCTCTTTCTCTTTTTTTCCCTCCAATAATCCCACATGTACACCTTTGCAATTTTTGAAATAAGAAAGTTCTAAACTGCATAGCTCTTCCCTGGCAGTAGCACCTTTCCAACTTCAGGTCACTGATTGTTTTTTCTGGATTTTTTTATTGGCTCCTCCCTCTCTGTAGATTTGAGTCTCGATGATCCTTCTTCTTCCAGTGTACAACCCTCCATTCACCACCAGATGGCAGCATACACCCATTCATTTTGACTGTAAAGTTTAAAACAAAAAAGACCAGCAGTAAATCCTCTAACTAGTCTCATGCCATACATATTATATTTAATTATCTCTGCTCTAGACTACAGATTCTGTGGACTTTTCCACCTCTTTCTCATTTTCCCTCCAATAATCCCATATGTATACCTTTGCAATTTTAGAAATAAGAACGTTTTACACTGCATAACTTCTCCCTAGCTGTAGCACCTTTGCAACTTCAGCTCACTGACTGTTGTTCTGAACTTTGTCTTAGCTCTTCCCACTCTGTAGGTTCGAGTCTCAGTGTGCCAACTTCTTCCAGTGTAAAACCCTTCCCTTGCCACCAGTTGGCAGCACACACCCATTAATTGTGACTGTAAAGTTTTAAATAAAAAAGACCTGCAGTAAATCCTCTAATTCCTCATGCCTTACGTATTGTATTTAAAAGTCTCTCTAGCCTACACTACAGATTAATGGACTTTTCTACCTTTTTCTCATTTTTTCCCTCAGATAATCCCATGTGTATACTTTCTCAAGTTTTGAAATAGAAAGCTCTAAACTGCATACCTTCTCCCTGGCTGTAGAACCTTTCCAACTTCAAGTCACAGATTGTTTTTCTGGACTTTTTCTTGGCTCTTCCCGCTCTGTAGATTAGAGTTTTAATGAGCCTTTCTCTTCCAGTGTACCACCCTCCTCTCAAAACTTGGTGGCAGCATACACCCATTGATTGTGAGTGTAAAGTTCAAAACAGAAAAGACCTGCAGTAAATCCTCTAACGAGGCTCAAGCCTTACGTATTGTATTTATAATTCTCTGTTCCCTACACTACAGATTCTGTGGACTTTTCCAACTTTTTCTCATTTTTTTTCTTCCAATAATCCCATTGAATACCTTTACAATTTTTGAAATAAGAAAGTTCTAAACTACATACCTTCTCCCTGGCTGTAGCACCTTTACAATTTCAGGTCACTGATTGGTTTTCTGGACTTTTATTGGCTCTTCCCACTCTGCAGAGTCAAGACTCGACAACCTTCTTCTTACAGTGTACCATCCATCTCACGCCACTAGGTGGGAGCATACACCCATTGATTGCGACTGTAAAGTTTAAAACAAAAAATACCTGCAAGTAAATCCTCTAACCAGCCTCATGCCTTACGTATTGTATTTATAATTATCTTAGCCCTACACTACAGATTCTGAGGCATTTCCATTTCTTACTCATTTATTCACTCCAATAATCCCATATGTATTTTTGGCAATTTTTAAAATAAGAAAGTTCTAAACTGCATACCTTCTCCCTGGCTGTAGCACCTTTCCAACTTCAGGTCATTGATTATTTTTCTGGACATTTTATTGGCTTTTCCAGCTCTGTAGATTCGAGTCTTGATGAACCTTCTTCTTCCAGTATACCACCCTCCTCTAACCACTAGGTGGCAGCATGAACCCACTGATTGTGACTGTAAAGTTTAAAACAAAAAAGACCTGCACTAAATCCTCTAAACAACTCATGCCTTACATATTGTATTTATAATTATCTGCACCCTACACTACAGATTCTGCAGAAATTTCCACCTCTTTATCATTTTTTCCATCAATAATCCTATATCTATGACTTTTCAAGTTTTAAAATAAGAAAGTTGTAAACTGCATATGTTTTCTCTAGTTGTAGCACCATTCCAACTTCAGGTCACTGATTGTTTTTCTGGACTTTCTATTGGCTCTTCCCACTCTGTAGATTCGAGTTTCGATGAACCTTCTTCTTCTAGTGTACCACACTCCTCTCGCCACTAGGTGGCAGCATACACCCATTGATTGTGACTATAAAGTCTAAAACCAAAAAGACCTGCAGTAAATCCTCTAACCAACCTCAAGCCTTATGTATTGTATTTATAATTCTCCCCTACACTACAGATTCTGTAGACTTTTCCACCACTATCATTTTTTCCTTCCAATAATCCCATATCTATAGCTTTGCTATTTTTAAAATAAGAAAGTTCTAAACTGCATATCTTTTGCCTAGATGTAGCACCTTTCCAACTTCCGGTCACTGATTGTTTTTCTGGACTTTGTCTTGGCTCTTCCCACTCTGTAGATCTGAGTCTTGCCGAACCTTCTTCTACCAGTGTACCACCCTCCTCTCTCAACTAGGTGGCAGCATACACCAATTGTGACCGTAAAGTTTTAATCAAAAAAGACCTGCACTAAATCCTCTAACCAGCCTCATGCCTTACCTATTGTATTCATAATTCTCTCTGCCCCACACTACGGATTCTTTGGACTATTCCACCATTTTCTCATTTTTTCCCTCCAATAATCCCATATGTATACTTTTGCAATTTTTGAAATAAGAAAATTCTAAACTGAATACCTTCTCCCTGGCTGTAGCACCTTTCCAACTTGAGGTTACTGATTGTTTTTCAGGACCTTTTCTTGGCTCTTCCAGCTCTGTAAATGCAAGACTCGACAACCTTCTTCTTCTAGTGTACCACCATCCTCTCACCACTAGATGGGAGCATACACCCCTTAATTGTGACTGTAAATTTTAAAACAAAAAAAGACCTGCAGTAAATCCGCTAAGCAGCCTCGTGCCTTATGTATTGTATTTATAATTCTCTCTCCTCTACACTACAGAGGCTGTACACATTTCCACCTCTTTCTCATTTTTTTCTATCCAATAACTCTATATGTATACCTTTGCAATTTTTGAAATAAGAACATTTTAAACTGCATACCTTCTTCCTGGCTGTATCACCTTTAAAACTTCTGGTCACTGAGTGTTTTTCTGGACTTTTTCTTGGGTCTTACCGCTCTGTAGATTCAAATCTCCATGAACCTTTTTCTTCTAGTGTACCACCCTGTTCTTGCCACTAGGTAGCAGATACACCCATTGTTTGTGACTGTAAAGTTTAAAAATAAGACCTACAGTAAATCCTCTAACCAGGGTCATGCCTTCCATATTGTATTTATAATTCTATCTCTGCCCTAAACTACAGATTCTGCAGACTTGTCCACCTCTTTCTCATTTTTTCCCATGAATATTCCCAGATGTATACTTTGGCAATTTTTGAAATATGAAAGTTCTAAACTGCATACTTTCTCCCTGGCTGTAGCACCTTTCCAACTTCAGGTCACTGATTGATTGTTTTCCTGGACATTTTATTGGTTCTTTCCGCTCTGTAGATTTGAGTATGGATGAACCTTCTTCTTCCAGTGTACCATGCTCCTCTCACCACTAGGTGACAGCATGCACCCACTGATTGTGACTGTAAAGTTTAAAACAATAAAGACCTGCAGTAAATCCTCAAATCAGCCGTATGCGTTACATATTGTATTTATTATTTTCTCTGCCCTACACTACAGATTCTGTGGACTTTTCTACCTCTATGTCATTTTTTCCCCTCCAATAATCCCATATCTATGCCTTTGCAGTTTTTAAAATAAGAAAGTTTTAAACTGCATATCTTTTCCATAGCTGTAGTACCTTTCCAGCTTCAGGTCACTGATTATTTCTGGACTTTTTCTTGGCTCTTCCTGCTCTGTTGATTCGATTCTTGATGAACCTTCTTCTTCCAGTGTACCACCCTCCTCTCACCAGTAGGTGGCAGCATACACCCACTGATTTTGACTGTAAAGCTTAAAGCAAAAAAGACCTGCAGTAAATCCTATAACCAGCCTCATGCCTTATATATTGTATTTATAATTCTCTCTGCTCTATGCTACAGATTCTGGGGGTTTTCCAACTCTTTCTCATTTTTTCCCTCCAATAATCCTATATGTATCCATTTGCAATTTTTGAAATAAGAAAGTTCTAAACGGCATACCCTCTCCCTGGCTGTAGCACTTTTCCAACTTCAGATCACAGATTTTTTTTGGACTTTTTCTTGGCTCTTCCCGCTCTGTAGATTTGAGTCTTGACAAACCTTCTTTCAGTGTACCACCCTCCACTCACCACTAGGTGGCAGCATACACCATTGATTGTGCCTGTAAAGTTTAAAACAAAAGAGACCTGCAGTAAATCTTCTAACCAGCCTCATGCCTTACGTATTGTATTTATAATCCTCTATGCCCTATACTACAGGTACACTGGACTTTTTTAACTCTTTCTCATTTTTTTCCCTCGAATAATCCCATATGTATACTTTGCCAATTTTTGAAATAAGAAAGTTCTAAACTGCATACCTTCTCCCTGACTGTAGCACCTTTCCAACTTCAGGTCTTTGATTGTTTTTCTGGACTTTTAATTGGCTCTTCCTGCTCTGTAGATTTGAGTCTCAACAAACCTTCTTTTTCCAGTGTACCACTCTCATTTCCCCACTAGGTGACAGCATACTCCCACTGATTGTGAGTGTAAAGTTTAAAACAAAAGAGACCTGCAGTAAATCCTCTAAACAGCCTCATGGCTTACGTATTGAATTTATATTTTTTCTCCCCTACACTACAGATTCTGTACATATTTCCACCTCTTTTTTATTTTTTTCCCTCCAACAATCCCATATGTATACCTTTGCAATTTTCTAAATAAGAAAGTTCTAAACTGCATACTTTCTCCCTGGCTGTAGCATCTTTCCAACTTCAGGTCACTGATTGTTTTTCTGTAATTTTTCTTGGCTCTTCCTGCTCTGTAGATTCAAGTCTTCCTGCTCTGTAGGTTCGAGCCTAGATGAACCTTCTTCTTCCAGTGTACCACCCTCCACTTGCAACTAGGTGGCAGCATACACCCGTTAATTTTGACTGTAAAATTTAAAACAAAAAAAGACCTGCAGTAAATTCTCTAATGAGCATCATGCCTGCTGTATTGTATTTATAATTCTCTTTGCCCTACACTACAGATTCTGTTGACTTTTCCACCTCTTTTTCATTATTTCCTCTCCAATAATCCCATATGTATACCTTTGCAATTTTTGTAATAAGGCAGTTCTAAACTGCATACGTTCTCCCTTGTTGTAGCACCTTTCCAACTTCAGGACACTGATTTTTTTTGGACTTTTTCTTGGCTCTTCCCAGTCTGTAAATTCGAGTCTCTATGAACCTTCTTCTTCCATTGTATCCCCTCCTCTCACCACAAGGTTGCAGCGTATACCCATTGATTGTTACTGTAAAGTTATAACAAAAAAGACTTGCAGTAAATCCTCTAACCAGCTCCATGCCTTATGTATTGTTTTTATAATTCTCTCTGCCTTGCACTACAGATTCTGTGACGTTTCCACCTCTTTATCATTTTTTCCCTCCAGTAATCCCATATGTATACCTTTGCAATTTTCAAAATAAGAAAGTTCTAAACTGCATGCCTTCTTCCCTGGCTGTAGCACCTTTCCAAGTACAGGTCACTGATTGTTTTTCTGAACGTCTTCTTGGGGCTTCCAGCTCTGCAAATGTGAATATTGATGAACCTTCTTCTTCCAGTGTACCACACTTCTCTTACAACTAGGTGGCAACATACATCCACTGATTGTGACTGTAAAGTTTAAATCAAAAAAGACCTGCAGTAAATCTTCTAACCAGCCTCATGCCTTATGTTATCTATTTATAATTATCTCTGCACTACACTACAGATTCTTTGGACTTTTCAACCTCTTTCTCATTTTCCCCTCCAATAATCCCATATGTAAACCTATGCAATTTTTGAAATAATAAAGTTCTAAACTGCATACCTTCTCCATGGCTGTAGCACCTTTCCAACTTCAGGTCACTGACTGTTTTTCTGCACTTTTTCTTTCCCCTCCTGCTCTGTAGATTTGAGTCTCAACGGACCTTCTTCTTCCAGTGTACCACTCTCCTATCACCACTAGGTGGCAGCATAAACCCATTGTATGTGACTGTAAAGTTTAAAACAAAAAAGACCTGCAATAAAACCTCTAACCAGCCTCATGCCTTACATATTGTATTTATAATTCTCTCTGCCCTACACAACAGATTCTGTGGACTATTCCACCTCTTTCTCATTTCTTCCCTCCAATAATCTCATATGTATACCTTTGCAATTTTCAAAATAAGAAAGCTATAAACTGCTTGCCTTCTTACCTGGCTGTAGCACCTATCCAACTTCAGGTCACTGATTGTTTTTCTGGACGTCTTCTTGGGGCTTCCAGCTCGGCAAATTCAAATATTGATGAACCTTCTTCTTCCAGTGTACCACCCTCCTCTTGCCACTAGGTGGCAACATACACCCACTGGTTGTGACTGTAAAGTTTAAATAAAAAAAGACCTGCAGTAAATCTTCTAACCAGCCTCATGCCTTACGTTATCTATTTCTAATTCTCTTTGCACTACACTACACATTCTTTGGACTTTTCCACCTCTTTCTCATGTTTTCCCCTACACAAATCCCATATGTAAAGCTATGCAATTTTTGAAAGGAAAAAGTTCTGAACTGCATACCATATCTCTGGCTGAAGCTCCCTTTAATTTGAGGTCACTGATTTTTTTTTTTTTTTTTTTGGAATTTTTCTTGGCTCTTTCCACTATATAGATTCAAGTCTCATCGAACCTTCTTCTTCCAGTGTACCAACCTCCTCTCACCACTAGGTGTCAGCATACACCCATTGATTGTGACTTTAAAGTTTAAAACAAAAATGACCTGTTTCAAATACCTAAGCAGCCTCATCCCTTACATATTGTATTTATATTTTCTCAGCGTTACAGTACTGATTCTGTAGACTTTGCCACCTCTTTCTCATTTGTCCTTTCAATAATCACATATGTTTACCTTTACAATTTTTGAAATAGGAAAGTTCTAAACTGCATACCTTCTCCCTGGCAGTAGTACCTTTCCAACTTCATGTCAGTGTTTGTTTTTCTGGACTTTTTCTTGGCTCTTCCCGCTCTGTAGATTCGAGACTCGACAACCTTCTTCTTCCAGTGTACAACCCTCCTCTCAACATTAGGCAGGAGCATACACCCATTGATTGTGACAATAAAGTTTAAAAGAAAAGAGACCTGCTGTAAATCCTCAAAGCAGCCTCATGCCTTATGTGTTGTATTTGTAATTCTCTCTGCCCTACACCACAGCTTCTGTAGATTTTGCCTTCTTTTTCTCATTTTTTCCTCCAATAATCCCATATGTATACCTTTGCAATTTTTGAAATTAGAAAGTTATAACCTGCATACCTTGTCACTGGCAGTAGCACCTTTCTAACTTCAGGTCACTGATTGTTTTTCTGGGCTTTTTCCTGGCTCTTCCTGCTCTGTATATCCCAGTCTCGATGAAACTTCTTCTTCCAGTGTACCACCCTCTTCCCACCACTAGGTGGCAGCATACACCCATTGATTGTGACTGCAAAGTTTAAAACAAAAAACATCTGCAATGAATCCCTTAATTAGACTCATGCCTTACATACTGCATTTATAATTCTCTCTGCCATGCACTACAGATTTTGTAGATTTTGACACCTCTTTCTCATTTTCTCCATCCAGCAATCCTATATGTATACCTTTCAATTTCTGAAATAAGAACATTTTAAACTGCATACCTTCTCCCTGGCTGAAGCACCTTTCCAACTTCAGGTCACTGATTGTTTTTCTGGACTTTTTCTTGGCTCTTCCAGCTCTGTAGATTCAAGTATTGACAAACCTTTTTCTAGCATTGTACCACCCTCCTCTCTCCCCTAGGTGGCAGCATGCAACCATGATTGTGACTGTAAAGTTTAAAACAAAAAAACCTGCAGTAAATCCTCTAACCACCCTCATGCCTTAAGTATTGTATTTATAATTCTCTTTGTGCTACACTGCAGATTCCTTGGACTTTTCCACCTCTTTCTTATTTTTTCCCTCCAATAATCCCGAAAGCATTTGCAGTTTTTCAAATAAGAAAGTTCTATACTGCTTATCTTTTCCCTAGCTGTAGCACCTTTCCAACTTCAGGTCACTGAGTGTTTTCTGGACTTTTTCTTTGCTATTCCCACTCTGTACAATCGAGTCTCGATGAACCCTTTTCTTCCAGTGTACCACCCTCCTCTCACCACTAGGTGGCAGCATACAACAATTGATTGTGACTGTAAAGTTTAAAACAAAAAATACCTGCAGTAAATCCTCTAACCAGGCTCATGCCTTGCATATTCTATTTATAATTCTCTCTCTCTGCCCTAGACTACAGATTCTGCAAACTTTTCCACATCTTTCTCATTTTTTCCCTCGAATAATCCCAGATGTATACTTTTGCAATTTTTGAAATAAGAAAGTTCTAAACTGCATACTTTCTCCCTGGCTGTAGCACCTTTCCAACTTCAGGTCACTGATTGTTTTTGTTAACTTTTTATTGGCTCTTCCCGCTCTGTAGATTCGAGTCTTGAATGTTTTACTTCCAGTGCAGCACCCTCGTCATGTCATTAGGTGGCAACATGCACCCACTGATTGTGACTGTAAAGTTTAAAACAAAAAAGACCTACACTAATTCTTCTAACTAGCCTCATGTCTTACGTATTGTATTTATAATTCTGTGTGACTACCAATTCTGCAAACTTTTCCACATCTTTCTCATGTTTCCCCTCCAATAATCCGATATGTAAACCTATGCAATTTTTGAAATAATAAAGTTCTAAACTGCATACCTTCTCCCTGGCTGTAGCACCTTTCCAACTTCAGGTCACTGATTGTTTTTCTGCACTTTTTCTTTCCCCTCCTGCTCTGTGGATTCGAGTCTCAATGGACCTTCTTCTTCCAGTGTACAACTCTACTATCACCACTAGGTGGCAGCATAAACCCATTGTTTGTTACTGTAAAGTTTAAAACCTTCAGTAAAACCTCTAACCAGCCTCATGCCTTACATATTGTATTTATAATTCTCTCTGCCATACACAACAGACTCTGTGGACTATTCCACCTCTTTCTCATTTTTTGCCTGCAATAATCCCATATGTATACCTTTGCAATTTTCAAAATAAGAAAGCTCTAAACTGCTTTCCTTCATCCCTGGCTGTAGCACCTTTCCAACTTCAGGTCACTGATTGTTTTTCTGGACGTCTTCTTGGGGCTTTCAGCTGGGCAAATTCAAATATTGATGAACCTTCTTCTTCCAGTGTACCACCCTCCTCCTTCCACTAGGTGGCAACATACACCCACTGGTTATGACTGTAAAGTTTAAATAAAAAAAGGCCTGCAGTAAATCTTCTAACCAGCCTCATGCCTTACGTTATCTATTTCTAATTCTCTTTGCACTACACTACAGATTCTTTGGACTTTTCCACCTCTTTCTCATTTTTTCCTCTACACAAATCCCATATGTAAACCTATGCAATTTTTGAAATAATAAAGTTCTAAACTGCCTACCTTCTCCCTGGCTGTAGCACCTTCCAACTTCAGGTCACTGACTATTTTTCTGGAATTTTTCTTGGCCGCTCCTGCTCTGTTGATTCAACTCTCAATGAATCTTCGTCTTCCAGTGTGCCACTCTCCTATCACCACTAGGTGACAGCATAAACCCATTGTTTGTGACTGTAAAGTTTAAAACAAAAAAGACCTGCAGTAAAACCTCTAACCAGCCTCATGCCTTACATATTGTATTTATAATTCTCTCTGCCCTACACAACAGATTCTGTGAACTATTCCACCTGTTTCTCATTTTTCCCTCCAGTAATCCCATATGTATACCTTTGCAATTTTTGAAAGGAAAAAGTTCTGAACTGCATACCATATCTCTGGCTGAAGCTCCCTTTAATTTGAGGTCACTGTTTTTTTTTTTTTTTTTTTTGAATTTTTCTTCCCACTATGTAGATTCAAGTCTTATTGAACCTTCTTCTTCCAGTGTACCAACCTCCTCTCACCACTAGGTGTCAGCATACACCCATTGATTGTGACTTTAAAGTTTAAAACAAAAATGACCTTTTCAAATACCCAACCAGCCTCATCCATAGGTTCATAGGTTCATAGGTTGGTACTAGGCTATCAGCCTAGGGCCTATACAAACCTAGCCATAACAATTCCCTGGCTATTTCTTCCCACACTATTTACTTCCCTAGACCCCTGTCTAGCAGGGTGACTGATGTGATCCCTGGGGTGAATTTCCTTTCTCCCATCCAATCGTCAAGGTTCCTTTTGAAGAGGGCCAAAGAGGTACTCTGCTTGACATGTATGGGCAATCTATTCCAGAGTCTGGGGAGTCTCTGAGTCAGGAACCTATCCCTCCAGCATGTTTTGTTTATTGTGATGACAAGGTTTAGATACCTGGAGCGTGTGGCTCTGAGGGATTGGGATTTCTTTAAGTGTAGCATGTCCAACAGCTCTGGGTTTGACATGGCCTTGTATGTTAAGCAAAGATCGCCTCTGAGTAGACGATATGCAACAGAGTATAGCTGGAGTTTTTTAAGGTGGTCAGCGTAGGGCATCTGCTTTAGGCCTGTGATTCTTTTAGTGAGGTATTTCTGCGGCCTTTCCAGTTGTTGCAGATGTCTTGAGAGGTACATACCAAATGGGGAATTGTTTTCTATAATGGTTCTAATGAGGGATGAGTACAGTGGGACAATGACCTCCTTTTTTCTGGATGAAAAGCCCTTAGTGATGAGGTGTGCCACATAGAAGGATTTCCTGACTGATGTGGCGATGTGGTTATCGAAGGCGAGACCACTGTCCACCTGTGTCCCTAAGTCTCTTATCAAACTTTCAGAGTTTAGTTTACTGCCACCTATATGGTAATTCACGGATACATGTTTTTTCCAAAAGGGGATAACTATACATTTCTTGGCATTGAGCTTGAGCCCATGGCTCTGGCACCAAGAATCTGTTTTTGTAAAGCCCTTTTGTAGAGTATCCACATAATTTGGGGATTCAATAATGGCTCCCAGTTTGCAGTCATCTGCAAACTTTGTTATCCAGAGTCCCTTAGTGTTGGCTTGTACTTCAGAGAAGTAGATGCCAAACAAGAGCGGTCCCAGGTACTGTACCCTGAGGTACTCCACTTGTCACTTGTCTGGAGCTGGATTTGGAGTCTGCTACTTTTACAGTGTGGGTTCTATCAGTAAGCCAGTTAGCAACCCACTGGGTGATGTAGGGATTAATGCCCAGCTTAGTAAGTTTATCT
>NC_056741.1:1868269678-1868285681 GCF_019279795.1 Protopterus annectens | reverse complement strand
TCTGGACTTTTCCACCTTTTTTCTCATTTTTTCCCTCGAATAATCCCAGATGTATACTTTGGCAATTTTTGAAATAAGATAGTTCTAAACTACAAACCTTCTCCCTGGCTGTAGCACCTTTCCAACTTTAGGTCACTGATTGTTTTTCAGGACTTTTTATTGGCTCATCCTACTCTGTGGATTCGAGTCTCCATGAACCTTTTTTCATTGTACCACCTGCCTCTTGCCAATAGATGGCAGCATACACCCATTGATTGTGACTGTAAAGTTTAACGCAAAAAAGACCTGCAGTAAATCCTATAATGACTCATGCTTTACATTTTGTATTTATACATCTCTCTGCCCTACACTACAGATTCTGTGGACTTTTCCACCTCTTTCTCATTTTTCCCCTCCAATAATGCTATATGTATACCTTTGCAATTTTTGAAATAATCAAAAGTAAAAACACTATGTGAATGCTGTGTGAAGGTACAGGATGGCACTAAAATGAGTCCTCAGCTGGAACAGGATAAATTTATTGAAAAACTATCTGTACAGCGTACTGCAACGTATAGCAATAACAAAATAAATGGTTGCAATGTGCAGTGTTGTTAAGCGCTTTCATCTGCCGCAAGCAGACTTCATCAGAACTGCCATTATTTCACTCCTTGCACCATTTATACTTGCCTTTTGGCATAATAAAAACATTCAAAAATTTAAAGGTGAGTCACCTCAATATGTTGTCAAGGAACACAAAATAATACATTTTCATACAGTAATCACTACAATATTTCATGTGCCCTAATATATAAAAAATGTAATATAAAAAAATATAAAAAAAATATATATGTAAAACAGCATATTTGAATATAACAATACAACATTATGCACAAAACCTATCTGAATTGTAGCCTATAAATGTGTATATGCATATATATATGAATGATTTTTAAAACATATTGGTACTAATAAAATGATTGATAAAAACTCAAATTGCATAACAATAGATACTAAGTGGAAATCAGAAATGGCTTGATGCTAATATAGTCATTAATGCCAGGTTGTCTGACTGCATCAGTAAATATTTGCCATTTACTTTCCTTAATGGCTAGTAAATTTTTTACATTCCCTCCTCTAAGTGTAAATTCAACCTGATCTATTATAATAAATTTAAATCTGTGAGTGTCACCATTCTTTATAATATGTCTGCATAAGGCATTTCTATTGTCTCATTTCCTTATACAATACATATGGTCATATATTCGATGTTTTAATGGTCTCTCAGTCTTCCCTATGTAGAAAGCTGGACACATCTCACAGATCACTAAATAGACCACAAATTTAGTGTTGCAATTTCCACCTTTCCCCTTAACATATGTTCTATTAAAATTTTTTAACCTCATACCCACTTTGTCACTAATGTATCTGCACTGATTGCAAACACCACATTTGGCCGTAGCTTTGTTGATTTGTCTATCATTTTGCTTGCTTGACTCAATCAACCTTTTTAAATTGGGTGCTGTTTTGTAAATAATCCGTGGATAGCTACCTACTCTTTCCACTAAATGATCATCCATAACAATCAAATTCCAGTGGTCCTTTATAATATTCTCAATATATTTAGCCATAGGGGAAAAGGTCAATACACATACCCCCTGGTAAATGTCTCCACCTTTATCACTCTTCTGTACAATTGGTTTTCCAAGTATAGATGTATATTTCCCTTCCCATTCAGCGCCAATATATCTAATGATATCCTTGATTAAATACTCCGGATATCCTCTATCTTGAAACATTGAACCAATTTGTTGTACTTCCTTTAGCATAGTGTCATTAGTGGAGGACATTTGGGCTGCCCTAATACACTGACCTTTTAATATGTTTTTGAACACATGCTTCGGGTGGTCACTACTTTACTCAAGGTAGTCGTTCGAGAATGTGTCTTTTCTATAGATACTAGACTTGAAACCATTTTCCCCATGTTCAATATATGTATCCAAATATGATATCCCTTTTTTATTAAAATTGTAAGTGAACTTCAGAAAATCTGTAGTCTGATTGAGGTAATCAATAAATGTTTCAATTAGATTTTCAGGTCCTCCCCATAACAAAAATATATCATCCAGAAATCTTGTATAGAATTTGACATATTGATAAAATTCACATTTGAATACCTTTTCAGTTTCCCATTCTAGCATCACCAAGTTTGCAAATATGGGGGCACAAGATGCCCCCATAGCAACCCCCTTGATTTGTTTAAAAATTCATTTTCGAAGTAAATATAGTTATGGTCCAACCACTCCCATCATGTCTGTAATGAGACAGATCTTGTCCCATTCAAAATTTGAATATTTCCTTAGACTACTATTGAAATAGTCAAGACCTGTGTCCTTTGGGATACTGGTAAAAAGATCTACCACATCAATGGTGACAAATATTAATTCTTTGTTCCAAATTGATGGAGTCAATGAACTGAGAAATACCCAAGAATCCTTTACCATATGTGTCACGTTGCTGTATACCGGTTTTACACAACGGTCGATAACAACACCTATGGGATAGGTTTTGGACCTACTTCCTGAGATGATTGGCCTAAACGGGGGGTTGAAGTAAATTTTTATATATCTTGGGGATGCCAACAATCATTGCTAAGGTAGGATGTTTGACAGGGAGAAACCAAAGTATTTCATCATTGATCCTATGGTCAATGTAATATTTTTCTATGGCCAGATCGATCCGTCTGTATCCAATATTAATTTCATTGAGGGACACTGCATTGTATTTGTCTGTGTCATATAATAGACTGTAAATTTCCTTGATATGATCTAATTGATTGAAAATAACAATACCTCCCCCTTTGTCAGGTTTCATCAGTCTCACTTGCCTGTTATTGATGAATTCATCCAAGCACTGACACTCACCGTTAGTCAAATTGTCCTTCCATTCAAATAAGTCCTTGTTCTGTTTATTTTCATAGGTTTTGTGTAACCTATAAATATCTTGACTGACAATTTTTTCATAACTCCCTATTATCTGATTATTTGCGGGAATATATGTGCTTTTTTTCTTTAAGCAATTAATTTTACTTGGATTTACTGCCGCCTTCGACTGGTTGTTTTCATCTCTACTAGAGTTTTCCTTTTGGCTATTCTCAAACTCAATAGCTAGGTTCAATCTAAGGCAATAAAGTTTAAATTCTGTTAAAGTGTCAGTTAGGTTAAATCTGGAGGTAGGGATTGAATTTCATTCCTTTGGAAAAAAGGCTGTAAAAATCCTGTGATATAACAAGATTTGTATAATTAAAGACCTTGAAGCCCTTGTACGTAGACATAATATCTTGGTTAGAACAGGAGCAGGCCTTACAGAGAATGGTAGAATGTGGAGGTGGGAGTATGGAAGCACCTCAGAGTGAGAATAAAATGGTTAAGGAGGGAGTTGTGTGGAAATTAGGGAATTATAATATTTATAATTACAGTGGTGTAGAAATTTCAGCCATTCACATTCAATTATTCACCAAGGGAATGAAGTTTGTGCCCAATAGGAAGGCTGATTTGAATAAGGTGTTGATTGACCTCAAAATGTTTACAAGGAAGAAGAATCTTGAATTAATGTTCCATGAAAAGAGCAATGATAGTATGTTAAATGGGAATTTAAAGAAAAGAAGTGTGTTTAACCCTCCTTTAAATCAACAATTAAAGAACTTTGAAATGGTAACGGAAAGGAAGTTAAGGAAAGTTTTGATGGACAGTAGGATAGGACATAATTTAACGAAGGAGGAGAATGAGTTATTGGTGCAACTATCCAATGACCCTACTTTAAGAATATTGAAACCAGATAAAGGAGGGGGCACAATAATTATGGACCAATTGATTTATGAGGCCAAAATGTTGGAACTTTTAGGTAATGAAGAAAGATATGTGAGATCTTCTATAAATGAAATAAATATTGCTAATAGGAATGTTTATTTGAAATTATATGATTTACTATTAGAAGGAGTAATTGATTTAAGCACATTTAGATTTCTAAATGTGGAGAAACCGAAGGTCCCTAACATATTTGGAATACCCAAGGTCCATAAGGATGAGGTAAACCCTCCTATGAGGCCTATAGTCTCTTCGGAGGGTTCCGTTACTGCCCCCATAGCCAAATGGCTAGATTGTAAGTTAAAGGGAGTAGTTAAGGAAGGTGGAGGTGTGGTTAAAGATTCATGGGATTTACTCCGGAACCTTAAGAAGGAGTTCTTTGATGATGAACTAGTCTTTATAACCTTGGACATAGTGGACCTTTTTTCATCCATTCCATATAAAGAGGGAATGGAATGGTTTGAGGAGGCACTGATTAACTATGGAAAGTTTACGCATAATGAATTTTGTCTAATTTTAACATTAATGGACCTTGTGTTGAAAAGTAATTTTCTACACTTTGAAGGTGAATTTTTTAGGCAGACAAAAGGAATTGCTATGGGTGCAAATTGTGCACCCATATATGCGAACATTATTCTGGCAGCTTGGGAGCAAAAGTATGTGTTGAATTCACAGTTTAGAAGCTGCTGGAAAATGTATAAAAGGTTTCTGGACGACATTTGTATATTATGGGTGGGGTCAGAAGCTGAATTTGATTCCTTTTTTCAATATATTTCTCAAACAACCTCCTTTTTGTCATTCACTTATTCAAAGAGTGTGGAATCTCTGAAATATCTGGATATTTTTGTTGGGAAAGGAGAAGGGGAATTTTATTCTAAAGTATTTAGAAAGGATAACTATTCCAACTCCTTCTTGGCATATGAGAGTGCACACCCCCATCATCATAAAAAGGGAATAATTAAAGGGCAGTATGTTCGAGGTAGTCGGATGTCCTCTAGGGACAGTGACTTTGAGGAAGAATGTATGAAGCTAAGTGGGATGTTTATGGACAGAGGGTACCCGAGTAATTTAATTGTGGAAATTGAAAAGGAGGTTAGGAAAGGAAGATCGGGTAAATATCAGCCTATTTTAGGGCAGGACGATGGCCTCAAGGAGGTGACTAACACTGAAAAGGATATTTTTGATGTAAGAAATAATTTTATATTAGATTACAGTGGGGAGGCTAAGGTCATCCAAGAATAGTGGAAGAAGAGTGGGTAAAGTTTGGTGAATTTTCTGACTTAGGAAGTCTGTTTACACAACCCTTGAAATGTACATTCAGAAAAGGTAAAAACTTGAAAAATTTCTTTGAAAGGAAAAGAAAGGAAAATATCACTACTAGGGAGAGAAAGGGTACATTTAAATGTGGGAGGTGCTCCCAGTGCCCATTTGTTTGCAATAAAGACACAATATATGTGAAAAGTAGGGATATATTAGTGCAGAGCAAGCAATATGTTAATTGTCAGACTAAAGGTATAATTTATTTAAGTACATGTAGGAAATGTGAGGCATTTTACGTGGGGAAGTCTGAAAGAAGACTAAGAGATAGAATCTACGAGCATAACTATGAAATAAAGACAAAATGTATGTGTAATGCTCTGTATAAGCATAAAACAAAATGTGAAGAAGCTGAATATACTTTTTTCGTGTTGGAGGTTGTAAACAAAGATATTCGTGGTGGACCATGGGAGGAGACCATTGAGTACAAAGAGTTACTTTGGCAACTCCAGTTGGAAGCTTATAACCCTCCAGGGCTGAACAATTATGTGTCATTGGCCCCAGTATTGAAAATAAGAGCAGCGAAGCTCTGATGTGGGGAATGCATACACTGGGGGTTAAAGTATCAAAATATTAAATTAAAGATTGCCAAATATAAAATATATCATGCTCTATTTTTGAAAAATAAAAGGGTATGATGTGTAAGAAATGATTTTTTAAGTGAACATAGTGTTTCCAGGAAATGAATTTGGGATTGTTTTTTTTGGTAACAAAAAACTTTGATGGGCATTACTTTGAGCACCTTTATAAAAATGTTGGGTGTAATGTGGTAATCCATACACTAGAGGGAGTATTGAATGGTTTGTTTGGCTGTATGTATTTTTTATTTTTTATGTATGAATTTTTTTTTTTTATGTATAAAATGTATGTCTTAATTTATTGAATTTTATGAATAAATTTTATGAATTAATTATAGGGATAAAATGTTGCGAATAGTAAGGTAATAAATTGTAACATGATTTTAAAGAAATATACGAAGGCACTTTGTGAAGGTGGTTTTTAATGTAATCATGATGGATCAGTGTAATTAAGTATTTTATTGCATTATGAGGTTTAATTATTTAATTAGTAACAGTATTTAAGCTGAAGGGGAAGAGTTTGCATTATTCTTGTACATCTGAGGAAGTGTGTTCAAACGAAAACGCAGGTGTGGAGACATAGCGTTAATGTGTTTGGAGCTGTTTGCTGGATTTACGTGCTGTTGCTGTGCTTTGTTACTTTTTCGCAAATAAAGCTGTTAAAAGAAAAGGAGCCGTGTTTCTTCCACTGGTACTATTTGGTTTTGCTGGTTTGTGACTTTTTTTGGTACTAGCCTCCATTGTTCCGGTGACAGGGAGAAACCAAAGTATTTCATCATTGATCCTATGGTCAATGTAATATTTTTCTATGGCCAGATCGATCCGTCTGTATCCAATATTAATTTCATTGAGGGACACTGCATTGTATTTGTCTGTGTCATATAATAGACTGTAAATTTCCTTGATATGATCTAATTGATTGAAAATAACAATACCTCCCCCTTTGTCAGGTTTCATCAGTCTCACTTGCCTGTTATTGATGAATTCATCCAAGCACTGACGCTCACCGTTAGTCAAATTGTCCTTCCATTCAAATAAGTCCTTGTTTTGTTTATTTCCATAGGTTTTGTATAACCTATAAATATCTTGACTGACAATTTTTTCATAACTCCCTATTACCTGATTATTTGCGGGAATATATGTGCTTTTTTTCTTTAAGCAATTAATTTTACTTGGATTTACTGCCACCTTCGACTGGTTGTTTTCATCTCTACTAGAGTTTTCCTTTTGGCTATTCTCAAACTCAATAGCTAGGTTCAATCTAAGGCAATAAAGTTTAAATTCTGTTAAAGTGTCAGTTAGGTTAAATCTGGAGGTAGGGATGAATTTCATTCCTTTGGAAAAAAGGCTGTAAAAATCCTGTGATATAACAAGATTTGTATAATTAAAGACCTTGAAGCCCTTGTACGTAGACATAATATCTTGGTTATGTAATTTATCTATTTTGTCTAGTCTAACCTTACTCTGAACACTAGTAGCATCTGCCAAGACATTACCATGGCATAAGGGGTTGATATCCTGACAATCAGAAAATAGTGGCCTGTCCATCAAGGTGTTGGAACCGGGGGTACCTACCCTATCTAAACCTGCTATCTCCTTCTTCTGTTCCATGCTGTGTTCCAGTTATTTGATTGTGTAATGGTTCTATCAGTAGGTCTGTGTGTCTCATATCCTCTATCTAGTCCATTTTTTCTCGGATGTTCATCTCTCTCATTGTGAAACCTGTTCCTGGGCCATATATATGCCCTCTGATGGGTGTAATGTTTTAAATCACGTGCAATTTTCCTACTTTTTCTTTCTAAAATATTCCGAGCCTTTTGATCAGCTGAAATATACTGTCTCTCATACAGGTCAACCCGTTGCATAAAGCTGTCATCAGTAACAATAGTTTCATTAATTAATTCAACCTCCTGTATCAATGTTACAATTGTTGCATCATTCTTCTTAATTAATAATTCCATGAATTCATACCCAAATTTATCAAATAGTCGATTGAATTCATTCATTGTGTCAGTATTTACATCAATACCTAAAGGCAATTTGAAAAATCTAATGCCTTTTGGAACTATCTTCATAGTTATACATTTTGAAAAATATGCGTTCTCTATTTTTAAGTTTTTAATGGATAATAACTTTTTCCCCAATGTATAAATGTTATCCTTTATAGTATCTTTTATAGCATTCCTAGCATCGGGTCTAGTGTGATCTACAACACCATCAAATGTACGGTAACCATCCATTTTATCATACTTTGAAAAATCAACATCTTCATTTAAAAAACACTCCAATTGCTCACCGATAGCAACATTAGTTTGTCTACTCTTATACTTAGAATGTTCACTTTGTTTGCACTTGTAGTTATAACACTTTGTCATTAACTGCAATGTGCTTGTTAATACAAGAATCAGTACCTTTTGATTTCTGTCCATGTCCTTTGGATACACCAGCGTATGTTTTAATGGTTTTTAAACTTGGGTCTCGCTCCCGTTCTTTCCGCATCGCAATCCACATTGAACATGCTGAAATCAAATGTAAAATCATTAGAAAAGTTCCTGCTGGTATCTTGGTGAAAGCTTAAAATGGGTCCACCTAGAGTACGATTAAAGGACATATTTCCATCCTTTGAACGCTGAACTTGTCCATTAGGTATAGAAAAGGGAGAGCTAGTGTTGACTCTAGCTTGCATATCAGCATTTGTAGCTGACACTCTTCTGTGTGTTTCCGGGCCATCCTGCCATGGGTCTATAGCTGTAGCTGCTCCCATAGTGTGAATGACAGATAAGGAACGTCTCACCAGTTCTGCTAAACGGGACATCTCCTCTTTTAGCTCTGTAATTTCCATTTGTAGCTTTGAAATCTCTCCCCTAATGTAAATGTAAAGTTTAATACAAAAAACGACCTCCAGTAAATACTATAACCAGCCTAATGCCTTAAGTATTATATTTATAATTATCTCTGCCCTACACTATATATTTTGTGGACTTTTTCAACTCTTTCATATTTTTCCATCCAATAATGCCATATGTACACCTTTGCAATTTTTAAACAAGAAAGTTCTAAACTGCACACCTTCTCCTTGGCTGTAGCACCTTTCTAACTTCAGGTGACTGTTTTTCTGGACTTTTTCTTGGCTCTTCCCACACTGTAGATTCAAGTCTCACTAAACCTTCTTCTTCCAGTGTACCACTCTCCTCTCACCACGAGGTGGCAGCATGCACCCACTGATTGTGACTGTAAGGTTTAAAACAAACAAGGCCTGCTATAAATCCTCTACTCAGCCTCATGCCTTACGTATTGTATTTATAATTCTCTCTACCCTACACTACAGATTCTTTAGGCTTTTCCACCTCTTTCTCATTTTTCCCTCCAATAATCCCATATGTATACCTTTGCAATTTTTGAAATAAGAAAGTTCTAAACTGCATATCTTCTCCATGGCTGTAGCACCTTTCCAACTTCAGATCCATGATTATTTTTCTGTACTTTTTCTTGGCTCTTCCTGCTCTGAAGATGCGAGTCTCAATGAACCTTCCTCTTCCAGTGTACCAACCTATTCTTGCCAGTAGGTGGCAGCATACACCCATTAAGTTTAAAACAAAAAATACTCTAACCAGCCTCATGCCTTGTGTATTGTATTTATAATTCTTTTTGGTGTACACTACAGATTCTGCAGACTTTTCCACCTCTTTCTCATTTTTTCTCTCCAATAATCCCATATCTATAGTTTGCAATTTTTAAAATAAGAACATTGTAAATAGCATATCTCTTTCCTAACTGTAGCACTTATCCAACTTCAGGTCACCAGTTGTTTTTCTGGACTTTTTCTTGGCTCTTACCAGCTCTGCAGATTTGAATCTTGACAAACCTTTTTCTTCCAGTGTATCACCCTCCGCTCGCCACTAGGTGGCAGCATACCCCCCTTGATTATGAATGTAAAGTTTAAAAAAAGTGACCTGCAGTAAATCCTGTAACCAGGATCATAACTTCCATATTGTATTTATAATGCTCTCTCTGCTCGGCACTACAGATTGTTTGGACTTTTCCACCTCATTCTCATTTTCCCTCCAATAATCCTATATATAGATTATATATATATATATATATATATATATATATATATATATATATATATATACCTTTGTAATTTTTGAAATAAGAAAGTTCTAAACTGCATACCTTCTCCCTGCCTGTAGCACCTTTCCAACTTCAGGTCACTGAATGTTTTTCTGAACTTTTCCTTGGCTCTTCCAGCTCTGTAGATTTAAATCTAGATGAAAATTCTTCTTCCAGTGTACCACCCTCCTTTCACCACTAGGTGGAGGCATGCACCCATTCATTTTGACTTTAAAGTTTAAAACAAAAAAGACTTGCAGTAAATCCTCTAACCAGCCTCATGCTTTGCGTATGTATTTATAATTCTCTCTGCCCTACACTATAGATTCTGTCGACTTTTCCACCTCTTTCTCATTTTCTCCCTCCAATAATCCCATATGTATACCTTTGCAGTTTTTAAAATAAGAAAGTTCTAAACTGCATATCTTCTCCCTGGCTGTAGCACCTTTCCAACTTCAGATCCCCGATTGTTTTTCTGTACTTTTTCTTGGCTCTTTCTGCTCTGTAGATTTGAGTCTCAATAAGCCTTGCTCTTCTAGTGTACCACCCTCCTCTCACCAGACAGTGGCATCATACGCCCACTGATTGTGACTATTAAGTTTAAAACAAAAAAGACCTGCAGTAAATCCTGTAACCAGCCTCATGCCTTGCATGTTGTATTTATAATTCTCTTTGACCTACACTACAGATTCTGCAGACTTTTCTGCCTCTTTCTCATTTTTTCATTCTAATAATCCCATATCTATAGTTTGCGATTTTTAAAATAAGAAAGTTGTAAAGTGTTTATCTCTTCCATAGCTGTAGCACCGATCCAACTTCAGGTCACTGATTATTTTCTGGAATTTTTCTTTCCTCTTCCCGCTTTGTAGATTCGAGTGTCAATGAACATTCTTCTTCAAGTGTGCCACTCTCCTCTCGACACTAGGTGGCAGCATACACCCAGTCATTGTGAGTGTAAATTTCAAAACAAAAAAGACCTGCTGTAAATCCTCTAACCAGCCTCATGTCTTACATATTATATTTATAATTCTCTTTGTCCTACACTACATATTCTGTGGATTTCTCCACCTCTTTTTATTTTTTCTGTCCAATAGTCCCATATGTATATCTTTTCAATTTTTGAAATAGGAAAGTGCTAAACTGCATGCCTTCTCCCAGGCTGTAGAACTTTTCAGCTTCCAGCCACTGATAGTTTTTCTGGACTTTTTATTGGCTCTTGCCACTCTGTGGATTCGAGTCACCATGTACTTTCTTCAAGTGTACCACCCTCCTCTCACCACATGGTGGCAGCATACATGCAGTGATAGTGACTGTAAAGTTTAAAACAAAAAAAGACATGCAGTAAATCCTCTAACTAGCTGCATGCCTTATGTATTGTATTTATAATTCTCTCTGCCCTACACTACAGATTCTGTGGACTGTTCCACCTCTTCCTCATTTTTTCCTCTAATAATCCCATATGTATACATTTGAAATTTTTGAAATAAGAAAGTTCTAACCAGCATACCTTCTCCCTGGCTGTAGCACCTTTCCAAATTCAGGTCACTGATTGTGTTTCTGGGCATTTTATTGGCTCTTCCATCTCTGTAGATTTGAGTTTCAATGAACCTTCTTTTTCTAGTGTACCAAGCTCCTCTCACCACTAGGTGGTTGCATCCACCTATTCAGTGTGAGTATAAAGTTTAAAACAAAAACAAACTGCAGTAAAGCCTAAAACTAGCTTCATGCCTTATGTATTGTGTTTATAATTCTCTCTGCCCTACACAACAGATTCTGTGGACTTTTCCACCTCTTACTCATTTTTTCCCTTAAATAATCCCTTATGTATACATCTGCAATTTTTGAAATAAGAATGTTTTAAACTGCATAACTTCTCCCTAGCTGTACCACATTTACAACTTCAGCTCACTAATTGTTTTTCTGGACCTTTTCTTGGCTCTTCCCACTCTGTACATTCGAGTCTCAACTAACCTTCTTCTTGCAGTGTACAACCCTCCTCTAACCATTAGGTGGCAGCATACACTCATTAAATGTGACTGTAAAGTTTAAAACAAAAATGACCTATAGTTTATTTATTTATTTATTTATTTAAATTTGTTGACCGGGAGTGTCCAACTGGATGTGGGTCTATTTTCAGTGGAGGCCCGGGGAGAAAAGCTCCACAGTAAAATAAACAGACAGTAGTTACATTGGATTACATAGCGATTAACAATTTAACATAGAAATTACTTACAACATATTTACAGATGAAGAACATAGTACATCAGTAGACAACTAGAATCTTTATCTGTGAAGTACATAACAGGCATTAACAAATGTAACAATGAGAAGTTCCTGCTGTATAATAAGTACTAGGCTTATGAGCATCTGAGCTTGCTATAATCAAGGTAGTTAGTGGAGGTGAAAGAAAGGTAGTAGTTAGATGGGGTGGATGATATTAGAGTGGGAGTTGCAAGGGCATAGCCAGCATGTTTTTAGGTGCACTTTTAATAAAGTTTTGAAGTTGGTGCATGATGGTATGGAGGTAATTGTGGGTGGGAGTTAGTTCCATAATTTGGCTATGGTGCAAGAGAATAGTGCTTCACCAGCAGAGTTATTGGCTTTAGTGATCTGCAAGTGATTTTGTTGCTAGATCTTAGTGGTCTGGTGGTGCGATAGTGTTGGAGTAGATTCTGGAGGGATGGGACATTTAGTGGATGGTTTACTAGTTTGTGGGCGAGTGAGAGTTGATACCACTGAAGGAGGTGAGGGAGTTCAAGCCAGTCCAGTTCAGCAAGTGAGAGACAGTGGTGACTATGGTAGGATGCCCCTGTGGCGAATTTGGCGATTTTAAGTGTGACTGTAAAGTTTAAAACAAAAAAGACCTGTAGTAAATCCTCTAATGCCTCATGCCTCACATATTGTATTTATGATTCTCTCTCCCTACACTACAGCTTCTGTGAACTTTTCCTCATTTTTTCCCTCCAATAATCCCATATGTATAGCTTTGTAATTTTTGAAATAAGAAAGTTCTAAACTACATACTTTTTCCCTGGCGGTAACACCTTTCCAACTTCAGGACACTGCTTGTTTTCTTGGACTTTTTATTGGCTCTTCCCACTCTATGGATTCATCTCCATGAACCTTCTTCCAGTGTACCACCCTCCTATCGCTACTAGGTGGCAGCATACACCCATTGATTGTGACATTAAAGTTTAAAACAGAAAAGATCAGCAGTAAATCCTCCAGCCTCATGCAATTCCTATTGTATTTATAATTATCTCTGCCCTGCACTACAGATTCTGTGGACTTTTCCAGTTCTTTCTCATTTTCCCTCCAATAATCTCATATATATATATATATATATATATATATATATATATATATATATATATATATATATATATATATATACCTTTTCAATTTTTGAAATAAAGTTCTAAATGGCATACCTTCTCCATGGCTGTAGCACTTTTCCAACTTCATGTTATTATTTGTTTTTCTTGACTTTTTTTGTGCTATTCCATCCTTCTTCCAGTGTACCACCCTCCTATCGACACTAGGTGGCAGCATATACCCATTTATTGTGAGTGTAAAGTTGAAAACAAAAAAGACCTGTAGTAAATCCTATAACCAGCCTTGTGCCTTACATATTGTATTTATAATTGTTTCTGCCCTACACAACAGATTCTGAGGACTTTCCCACCTCTTTCTCATTTTTCCCTCCAATAATCCCATATGTATACCTTTGCAATTTTTAAATAAGAAAGTTTTAAACTGAATACCTTCTCCCTGGCTGTAGCACCTTTCCAACTTCAGGTCATTGATTGTTTTTCTGGACTTTTTCTTGGCTCTTCCCATACTGTAGATTTGATTCTCAATGAACCTTCATCTTCCAGTGTACCACCCTCCTTTGGCCACTAGATGGAGGCATACACCCATTGATTGTGACTGTAAAGTTTGAAACAAAAAAGACCTGCAGTAAAATCTCTAATCAGCCTCATGCCTTACATACTTATTTATAGTTCTCTCTGCCTACACTACAGATTCTGTCGACATTTCCACCTCTTTCTGAAATTTTCTCTCCAATAATCCCATATGTATACCTTTGCAATTTTTGAAATAAGAAAGTTTGAAACTGAATACCTTCCCCCTGGCTGTAGCACCTTTCCAACTTCAGGTCACTGATTGCTTTTCTGGACTTTTTCTTGGCTCTTCCTGCTCTGTAGATTCAAGTCTAAATGAACTTTCTTCTTCCAGTGTACCTCCCTCCTCTCACCACTAGGAGGCAGCATACATTCAGTGATTGTGATTGGGAAGTTTAAAACAAAAAAGACCTGCACTACATCCTCTAGCCAGCCACATGCCTTACGTATTGTATTTATAATTCTCTCTGCCCTACACTACAGATTCTGTGGACTTTTCCACCTCTTTCTCATTTTTTCCCTCCAGTAATGCCATATGTATACCTTTGCATTTTTTGAAATAAGAAAGATCTAACCTGCATACCTTCTCCCTGGTTGTGTCTCCTTTCTAACTTCAGGTTAATGATTGTTTTTCTGGACTTTTTTTTTGATGTTCCCACTCAGTAGATTCAAGACTCAACAGCCTCCTTCTTTCAGTGTACCACCCTCGTCTCGTCACTAGGTGAGAGCATACAATCATTAATTGTGACTGCAAAGTTTAAAACAAAAAAGACCTGCAGTAAATCCTCTAACCAGCCTTATGCCTTACTTATTGTATTTATAATTCTCTTTGCTCTACACTACAGATTCTGTGGCTTTTCCATTTCTTACTCATTTTTCCCTCCAATAATCCCATATGTATTCTTTGGCAATTTTTAAAATAAGAAAGTTTTAAAGTGCATACCTTCTCCCTGGCTGTAGCACCTTTCCAACTTCAGATCACTGATTGTTTTTCTGGACTTTTTATTGGCTCTCCCAGCTCTGTAGATTCGAGTCTTAATGAACCTTCTTCTTCCAGTGCACCACTCTCCTCTCACCACTAGTTGGCAGCATGAACCCAATGATTGTGACTGTAAAGGTTAAAACAAAAAAGACCTGCACTAAATCCTCTAACCAGGGTCATGCCTTATGCATTGTATTTACAATTCTCTGTGCCCTACACTACAGATTCTGTAGACTTTTCCACCTCTTTATCGTTTTTTACTCCACTAATCCTATAACTATAGCTTTTCATTTTTTAAAATAAGAATGTTCTAAACTGCATATCTTTTCCCTAGCTGTAGCACCTTTCCAACTTCAGGTCACTGACTGTTTTTCTGGACTTTCTCTTGGCTCTTCCCATTCTGTAGATTCAAGTTTCAATGAACGTTCTTCTTCCAGTGTACCACCCTCCTCTCGCCACTTGGTGTCAGAATACACCCATTGATTGAACTGCTAAGTCTAAAACAAGACCTACAGTAAATCCTCTAACCCGCATCATGCCTTATGTATTGTATTCATAATTCTCCCCCACACTACAGATTCTGTAGACTTCTCTACCACTTTATCATTTTTCCCTCAAATAATCCCATATCTATAGCTTTGGAATTTTTTAAATAAGAAAGTTCTAAACTGCATATATTTTGCCTAGCTGTAGCATCTTTCCAAATTCAGGTCACTGATTGTTTTTATGGAATTTTTCCTTGGCTCTTTTTGCTTTGTATATTGAAGTCTTGACAAACCTTCTTCTTCCAGTGTACCACCCTCCTCTTGCCACTAGGAGGAAGCATACACCCATTGATTGTGACTGTAAAGTTTAAAATAAAAAAGACCTGCAGTAAATCCTCTATTGTTTTATGCTATACATATTGTATTTTTATGTCTCTCTGCCCTACTCTACAGATTCTGTGGACTTTTCCACCTCCTTCTCATTTTTTCCCTCCAATAATCCCATATCTATAGATTTGCAATTTTTAAAATAAAAAGGTTCTAAACTGCATATCTTTTCCCCAGCTGTAGCACCTTTCCCACTTCAGGTCATTGATTGCTTTTCTGGACTTTTTCTTGGCTCTTCCCGCTAAGTAGATCTAAGTCTCACTGAGCATTCTTTTCCCAGTGTACCACCCTCCTCTCACCACTAGGTGGCAGAATACATCAACTGTTTGTGACTGTAAAGTTTAAAACAAAAAAGACCTGCAATAAATGTTCTAACCAGCCTCATGCTTTG
>NC_056741.1:1868211399-1868269178 GCF_019279795.1 Protopterus annectens | reverse complement strand
AGATTCTTTTTATACTGAATACCTTCTCCCTGGCTGTAGCACCTTTCCAACTTCAGGTCACTGATTGTTTTTTCTGGACTTTTTCTTGGCTCTTCCCTCTCTGTAGATTCAAGTCTCGATGAACCTTCTTCTTCCAGTGTACCAACCTCCTCTCACCACTAGGTGGCAGCATACATCCATTGATTGTAACTGTAAAGCTTAAAACAAAAAAGACGTGCACTAAATATTCTAACCAGCCATATGCCTTACATATTGTATTTATAATTCTCTATTCCATACACTACAGATTCTGTGGACTTTTCCATTTCTTTCTCATTTTTTCCCTCTAATAATCCCATATGTATACCTTTGCAATTTTTGAAATAATAATGCTTTAAACTGCATAAATTCACCCTAGCTGTTGCACCTTTCCAACTTCAGCTCACTGATTGTTTTTGTAGACTTTTTCTTGGCTCTTCCTGCTCTGTAGATTCAACAAACCTTCTTCTTTAAGTGTGCAACCCTATTCTCGCCACTTGGTGGCAGATTCCACCCATTAATTGTGACAGTAAAGTTTACAGCAAAAAAGACCTTTAGTAAATCCTCTAATGCCTTATGCCTTACGTATTGTATTTATAATTCTCTCTGCCCTACACTACGTATTCTGTGGACCTTTCCACCTCTTTTTATTTTTTCCTTCCAATAGTCTCATATGTATACCTTTGAAATTTTTGAAATAAGAAAGTGCAAAAATACATGCATTCTCCCTACCTATAGCACCTTTCCATCTTCAGGTCACTGATTGTTTTTCTGGACTTTTTCTTGGCTCTTCATGCTCTGTTGATGCAAGGCTAATCAAACCTTCTTCTTCCAGTGTACCACCCTCCTCTCACCACGAGGTGGCAGCATAAACCCATTGATTGTGACTGTAAAGTTTAAAACAAAAAAGATCTGAGTAAATCCTCTAACCAGACTCATGCCTTATATATTATACTTATAATTATCTCTCTGCCCTACACTACAGATTCTGTGGTCTTTTCCACCTCTTTCTCATTTTTCCCTTGAATAATCCCATATGTACACCTTTGCAATTTTTGAATAAGAAACTTCTAAACTGCATACCTTCTCCCTGGCTATAGCACCTTTCCAACTTCAGGTCACTGATTGTTTTTCTGGACTTTTTATTGACTCTTTCCACTCTGTGGATTTGAGTCTCCATGAAACTTCTTCCAGTGTACCACTCTCCTCTCACCACTAGGTGGCAGCATAACCCTTTGATTGAGTCTGTAAAGTTAAAAACAAAAAAGACCAGCAGTAAATCCTCTAACTATCCTGATGCCTTGCCTACTGTTTTTATAATTCTCTCTGCCCAACACTACTGATTCTGTGGACTTTTCTGCCTCTTACTCATTTTTTCCCTTAAATAATACCATATGTATACAGTGGCAATTTTTTGAAATAAGAACATTTTAAACTGCATACCTTCTCCCTGGCTGTAGCACCTTTCCAACTTCAGGTCATTGATTGTTTTTAAGGACTTTTTATTGTCTCTTCCCACTCTGTAGATTCGAGTCTCGACGAAATTTCTTTTTCCAATGTACCACCCTCCTCTCTCCACTATGTGGCAGCATACACCCATTGATTGTTTCTATAAAGTTTAAAACAAAAAATACATGCAGTAACGTCTCTAACCAGTCTCATGACTTGTGTATTGTATTTATAATTCTCTATGCCCTAAAATACAGATTCTGTGGACTTTTCCACCTATTTCTCATTTTTCCCTCCAATACTCCCATACGCATACCTTTGCAATTTTTGAAATAAGAAAGTTCTAAACTGCATACCTTCTCCCTGGCTGTAGCACCTTTCCAACTTCAGATCAATTGTATTTCTGGACTTTTTCTTGCCTCTTCCCGCTCTGTAGATTCAAGTCTTGACAAAACTTCTTCTAGTGTACCACTCTCCTCTCTCCACTAGGTGGCAGCATATACCCAGTGATTGTGACTGTAAGTTTAAAACAAAAAAGACCTGCAATAAATCCTTTAACCAGCCTCATGCCTTAACTATTGTATTTATAATACTTTTTGCACTACACTACAGATTCTGTGGACGTAGCCACCTCTTTCTAATTTTTCCCCTCCAATAATCTAATATTTATACCTTTGCAAATATTGAAATAAGAAAGTTCTAAACTGCATAGCTTCTTCCTGGCTGTGTCACCTTTCCAACTTCAGGTCACTAATTGTTTTTCTGGACTTTTTCTTTGCTCTTCCTGCTCTGTAGATTCAAGTCTCGATGAACCTTCTTCCAGTGTACCACCCTCTTCTCATCACTAGATGACATTACACCCATTCTTTGTGACTGTAAAGTTTAAAAAAAAGACCTGCACTAAATCCTATTACTAGCCTCATGCCTTACATATTGTATTTATAATTCTCTGTGCCCTACACTACAGATTCTGTGGACTTTTCCACCTCTTTCTCATTTTTCCCTCCAATAATCTTATATGTATACCTTTGCAATTTTTGAAATAAGAAAGTTCTAAACTGCATATCTTCTTCTTGGCTCTAGCACAATTCCAACTTCAGGTCACTGATTGGTTTTCTGGACTTTTTCTTGGCTCTTCTCATGCTGTAGATTCGAGACTCAATGAACCTTCTTCTTCCAGTGTACCATCCTCCTCTCACCACTAGGTGGCAGCATACATCCATTGATTGTGACTATAAAGTTTAAAAAAAAATACCAGCAGTAAATTCTCTAACCAGTCTTTTGCCTAACGTATTGTATTTATAATTCTCTGTGCCCTACAATACAGATTCTGTTTACTTTTCCACCTCTTTTTTCATTTTTTCCCTCCAATAATATGTACACCTTTGCAGTTTTTGAATAAGAAAGTTCTAAACTGCATAATATTTTACTGGCTGTAGCACCTTTCCAACTTCAGCTCACTTATTGTTTTTCTAGACTATTTCTTGGCTCTTTCTGCTCTGTAGATTCAAGTCTCAGTGAACCTTCTACTTACAGTGTACCACCCCCTCTCACCACTAGATGGCAGCATACACTCATTCATTGTGACTGTAAAGTTTAAAACAAAAAAAAATAACTAAAGTAAATACTATAACAAGCCTTATGCCTTAAGTATTATGTTTATAATTCTCTCTGCCCTGCACTACATATTCTGTGGACATTTCCACCTCTTTCACATTTTTCCGTCCAATAATCCCATATGTATACATTTGCAATTTTTAAATAAGAAATTTCTAAAGTGCATACCTTCTCCCTGGCTGTAGCACTTTTCCAACTTCAGGTCACTGTTTGTTTTTCTGGACTTTTTCTTGCCTCTTCCCACTCTGTAGATTCGTGTCTCAGCGAACCTTCTTCTTCCAGTGTACCACCCTCCTTTCGCCACTAGGTGGAGGCATGCACCCACTGATTGTGACTATAAAGTTTAAAGCAAAGAAGACCTGCAGTAAATCCTCTAACTAGCTTCTTGCCTTACGTATTGTATTTATAATTCTCTCTACCTTACACTACAGATTCTGTGGATTTTTTCACCTCTTTCTCATTTTTTCCCTCCAATAATCCTATATGTATACCTTTGCAATTTTTGAAATAAGAAAGTTCTAAACTGCATATCTTCTCCTTGGCTCTAGCACAATTCCAACTTCAGGTCACTGATTGGTTTTCTGGACTTTTCTTGGCTCTTATCATGCTGTAGATTCGAGACTCAATGAACCTTCTTCTTCCAGTGTACCATCCTCCTCTCACCATTAGGTGGCAGCATACACTCATTCATTGAGATTATTAAGTTAAAAAAAAAGACCAGCAGTAAATTCTCTAACCAGTCTCTTGCCTAATGTATTGTATTTATAATTCTCTGTGCACTACAATACAGATTCTGTTTACTTTTCCACCTCTTTTTGATTTTTTCCCTCCAATAATCCTATATGTACACCTTTGCAATTTTTGAATAAGAATGTTTTAAGCTGCATAACTTCTCCCTAGCTCTAGCACCTTTCCAACTTCAGCTCACTTATTTTTTTCTGGTCTTTTTCTTGGCTCTTCCCGCTCTGTAGATTAGAGTCTCAACCAACCTTCTTCAAGTGTTCAACCCGCCTCTTGCACTTGGTGGCAGCATACACCCATTAATTATGACTGCAAAGTTTACAACAAAAGAGACCTGTAGTAAATCTTCTAATGCCTCATGCCTTACGTATTGTATTTATAATTCTCTCTGCCCTACACTACAGATTCTGTGAACTTTTCTACCTCTTTTTATTTTTTCCTTCCAATAGTCCCTATGTATACCTTTGCAATTTTTTAAATAAGAAAGTGCAAAAATGCATGCCTTCTCCCTCGCTGTAGCACCTTTCTAACTTCAGGCCACCAATTGTTTTTCTGGACTTTTTTTGGCACTTCCCACTCTGCAGATTCAAGTCTCGATGAACCTTCTTCTTCCAGTGTACCATCCTCCTCTCACCACTAGATGGCAGCATACATTCATTCATTTTGACTGTAAAGTTTTAAAAAAAGACTTCCAATGAATACTATAACCAGCCTAATGCCTTAAGCATTATATTTATAATTCTCTCTGCCCTACACTACATATTCTGTGGACTTGTTCAACTCTTTCTTATTTTTTTCCATCCAATAATGCCATATGTACAAGTTTGCAATTTTTAAACAAAAAAGTTCTAAACTGCATACCTTCTCCTTGGCTGTAGCACCTTTCCAACTTCAGGTGACTGATTGTTTTTCTGGACTTTTTCTTGGCTCTTCCTGCTCTGTAGATTCGAGTCCCACTAAACCTTCTTCTTCCAGTGTACCACCCTCCTTTCGTCACTAGGTGGAGATATACACCCATTGATTGTGACTGCAAATTTTAAAACAAAAAAGACCTGCAGTAAATCCTCTAACCTTGCATATTGTATTTATAATTCTCTCTGTCCAACACTACAGATTTGTTGACTTTTCCACCTCTTTCTCATTTTTTCCCTCCAATAATGCCATATGTATACCTTTGCAATTTTTGAAATAAGAAAGTTCTAAACTGAATACCTTCTCCCTGGCTGTAGCACCTTTGCAACATCAGGTCACTGATTGTTTTTCTGGACTTTTTTTGGCTCCTCCCACTCTGTAGATTCAGGTCTCGATGAACCTTCTTCTTCCAGTGTACCACCCTCTTCTCACCATGAGGTGGCAGCATGCACCCACTGATTGTGACTGTAAAGTTTAAAACAAAAAAGACCTGCTATAAATCCTCTACTCAGCCTCATGCCGTATGTATTGTATTTATAATTCTCTCTACCCTAAACTACAGATTCTTTAGACTTTTCCACCTCTTTCTCATTTTTTCCCTCCAATAATCCCATATGTATACCTTTGCAATTTTTGAAATAAGAAAGTTCTAAACTGCATATCTTCTCCCTGGCTGTAGCACCTTTCCAACTTCAGATCCGTGATTGTTTTTCTGTACTTTTTCTTGGCTCTTCCTGCTCTGTAGATTTGAGTCTCAATGAACCTTCCTCTTCCAGTGTACCACCCTACTCTTGCCAGTAGGTGGCAGCATACACCCATTAAGTTTAAATCAAAAAAGTCTCTAACCAGCCTCATGCCTTATGTATTGTATTTATAATTGTCTTTGGCGTACACTACAGATTCTGCAGACTTTTCCACCTCTTTCTCATTTTTTCTCTCCAATAATTTCATATCTCTAATTTAAAATTTTTAAAATAAGAAAGTTGTAAAGAGCATATCTCTTCCCTAGCTGTAGCACTTATCCAACTTCAGGTCGCCAGTTGTTTTTCTGGACTTTTTCTTGGCTCTTCCAGCTCTGCAGATTCGAATCTTGACAAACCTTTTTCTTCCTGTGTACCACCCTCTTCTCACCATTAGGTGGCAGCATACCCCCCTTGAATGTGAATGTAAAGTTTAAAAAAAAAAAGACCTGCAGTAAATTCTGTAACCAGGATCATAACTTCTCTATTGTATTTATAATTCTGTCTCTGCCCTGCACTACAGATTCTGTGGACTTTTCCACCTCATTCTCATTTTTCCCTCCAATAATCCCATATATATACCTTTGCAATTTTTTAAATAAGAAAGTTCTAAACTGCAGACCTTCTCCCTGGCTGTAGCACCTTTCCAACTTCAGTTTACTGATTGTTTTCCTGGACTTTTTCTTGGCTCTTCCATCTCTGTAGATTTGAGTCCCAATGAACCTACTTCTTCCAGTGTATCACCCTCCTCTCACCACTAGGTGGTAGCATCCACCCATTGATTGTGAGTGTAAAGTTTAGAACAAAAAAGCCCTGCAGTAAATCGTCTAACTAGCCTCATGCCTTACATATTGTGTTAATAATTCTCTCTGCCCTACACTACAGATTCTGTAGACTTTTCCACCTCTTACTCATTTTTTCCCTTAAATAATCCCATATGTATACCTTTGCAATTTTTGAAATAAGAAAATTTTAAACTGCATAACTTCTCCCTGGCTGTAGCACTTTTACAACTTGAGCTCACTGATTGTTTTTTTTGGACTTTTTCTTGGCTCTTCTCACTCTGTAGATTCGAGTCTCAACTAACCTTCTTCTTCCAGTGTGCAACCCTCCTCTTGCCACTAGGTGGCAGCATACAGCCATTGATTGTGACTGTAAAGTTTAATACAGAAAAGACCTGCAGTAAATCCTCTAACCAGGCTCATGACTTACATATTGTATTTATAACTCTCTCCGCCATACACTACAGATTCTGTGGACATTTCCACCTCTTTCTCCGTTTTACCCTCCAATAATGCCATATGAATACCTTTGCAATTTTTGAAATAAGAAAGTTCTAAACTGAATACCTTCTCCCTGGCTGTAGCACCTTTCCAACTTCAGGTCACCAGTTGTTTTTCTGGACTTTTTCTTGGCTCTTCCAGCTCTGCAGATTCGAATCTTGACAAACCTTCTTCTTTTAGAGTACCACCCTCCTCTCGCCACTATTTGGCAGCATACACCCATTGATTTTGACTGTAAAGTTTAAAACAAAAAAGATCTTCAGTAAATCCTCTAACCAGGCTCATGACTTGCGTATTATATTTATAATTCTCACTCTGCCCTACACTACAGATTCTGTGGACTTTTCCACCTCATTCTCATTTTTCCCTCCAATAATCCCATATATATATATATATATATATATATATATATATATATATATATATATATATATATATATATATATATATATATATATATATATATACCTTTGCAATTTTTGAAATAAGAAAGTTCTAAACTGCATATCTTCTCCCTGGCTGTAGCATCTTTCCAACTTCAGACACTTGATTGTTTTTCTGTACTTTTTCTTGGCTCTTCCTGCTCTGAAGATTTGAGTCTCAATGAACCTTCCTCTTCCAGTGTACCACCCTCCTCTCACCAGACAGTGGCAGCATATACCCACTGATTGTGACTATTAAGTTTAAAACAAAAAAGACCTGTAGTAAATCCTCTAATGCCTCATGCCTTATGTATTGTATTTATAAATCTCTCTGCCCTATACTACAGAATCTGTGAACTTTTCTTCCTCTTTCTCATTTTTTCCCTCGAATAATCCCATATGTATACTTTCGCAATTTTTGAAATAAGAAACTTCTAAACTGCATACCTTCTCCCTGGCTGAAGCACCTTTCTTACTTCAAGTCAGTGATTGTTTTTCTGGACTTTTTCTTAGCTCTTCCCACTCTGTAGATTCAAAGTCTTGATGAAACTTCTTCTTCCAGTGTACCGCCCCCCTCTCGCCATGAGGTGGCATCATACACCAATTGTTTGCAACTGTAAAGTTTAAAACAAAAAAGACCTTCACTAAATCCTCTAAACAGCCTCAAGCCTTACATATTCATAGGTTCATAGTTTCACAGGTTCATACTAGGCTATCTGCCCTAGGGCATTTATAAGCCTAGCCAGAATGTGTTTGGCTTTCACCACCTATTTTAAATTTATTTTGCTATGCCCTTTTTCGAGGTTAGTATACTGTGCCTCTGTCTAACAGTGACACAGAAGTGATACCCAGGGTAAACCTACGATCTCCCATCCACTCATCAAGATTCCTCTTGAAGAGAGTCAATGAGGGACTCTGCCTAACCTGGACTGGGATTTTATTCCAGAGTGAAGGGAGCCTCTGGGTTATGAATCTGTCCCTCCAGCATGTCCTATTTATTTCAGTGCTGAGGTTCAAGTCTCCCGAGTGCGTAGCTCGATGGGATTTGGATTTTCTGAGGTGCAGTATGGCCATTAATTCCGGGTTGGACATGGCTTTATACGTCAGGCACAGATCGCCTCTGAACAGGCGGTATGCCACTGAGTAGAGCTGGAGTTTCATTAACTGGGCAGCATATGGCATCTGTTTGAGCCCTTTGATCCTCTTGGTGAGGTACTTTTGGGGTCTTTCCAGTTGCTGCAGGGGTCTGGTAAGGTACATCCCAAAAGGGGCATTGTACTCAATTATGGGCCTGATGAGGAATGAGTAAAGAGGCACGATGACCTCCCCTGATCTAGATGTGAATCCCTTCATGATTAGGTGGGCTATATAAAATGTTTTTCTAACCACTTTGGCCACGTGGTTGTCAAATGAGAGATTGCTATCAACTTGGGTCCCCAGGTCCCTAATTACTTCTTCTGTACTTAATGGATTACCACCTATGTGGTAATTTGTGGGCACTTTGTTTTTTCCAAAGGGGATGACTATACACTTTTTGGCATTTAGCTTGATGCCATGGCTCTGGCACCAGTTGTCTGTTTCTATGAGGCCCTTTTGGAGGATGCTTGTGTCGGCTGGAGAGTTGATTATGGTGCCCAGTTTGCAGTCATCTGCGAACTTGGTCAGCCACAGTCCTTCCGTGTTGGCCTGTACCTCCGAGAAATATATACCGAACAAGAGATGTCCCAGGACTGAGCCTTGTGGGACACCACTTGTAAATGGTTTGGAGTCTGACATGGCTCCAGCAATTCTAACCATGTGGGTTTTGTCCTTGAGCCAGTTTGCAATCCATCTAGTGACATAGGGGTTTATATTTAAGCTGGTGAGCTTATCTATAATGCCCGAGTGGGGTATTGTATCGAAGGCTTTTGCAAGGTCCAGGTAGGCTGTGTGGACCACCTTCCCCTCGTCAATGGCCTTGGTGACTGTTTCAAAGAAATCAACCAAAGAGGCAGGATCTGCCCTTAACAAAGCCGAACTGGGTAGGATCCAGTGTCTGTAGGTCCCCAATATCTTTATTTAATGAGGTCCATGATGATCCTTTCCATAGCTTTGTAGACCAAGCTAGTCAGGCTTATGGGGCGATAGTTTCCAGGATCCATTGAGGCACCACCTTTATGGAGAGGGACCAATGTTGCTGTACGCCACTCTTTGGACACATATCCTGTAGTAAGGCTGAGATTGAACAGTAGTTTTATGTTTGGGTTTAGCTCTTCTTGGAGTTCATGTAGGATGCAGCCCGGGACACCGTCTGGTCCCATTGATGCTGTGTTTTTTGCTTTGGAGAGGGTGGCTCTTACCTGAGCATCTGAGATGTCAGGGGGGCAGCACTCTGCTGGGATAGATATTTGCCCTTTTGGTGGGAGGGAGAAGTTTGCGCTGAACCTGTCAGCTAGGATGTAGGCAATGTCTGTGGGTTCAGTGTATTTTTGTCATTTTGGACTAATTCTGAGCATATCTGGGAATTACCACCCAGGTTCCTAACATAACTAAAGAAAGCCTTGTGATTATCCTTAGTGTCCTGTGCAATTTTTCTCTCGAAGCTGGCCTTAGACAATTTTATGAGTGCCCGTAGTTTTTTGCTAATACTGATCAGTGATGCCTTCCCTTTTTGGGATTTTGCTCTATCATTTAGTAGCTTCCTCCTTCTATTGTATAGTTTGTTTATGGCTGGGGTCCACCAGACAGGATGTCTGCCTTTGGAGGATTGGGTCTTGGTTTTATTTGGGATCGCATGATCCATGCATTCCTGAAGGTGTTCATAGAATGTGTTTATAAAGGATTCTGCGGTCTGGGCCATATTTTCCACAGGCCTGGGGGCTTTGAAGGATTCCACCTTGGTTTTGAGGAGTGTGAAATTTGCTTTAGAGAAGTTTTTCACTGTGGTTTTCTGGGCAGATGTGAATATCCAGTGAGATTAGTTTATGGTCTGATCTTACCAGTGAGGGATACACTTCTGGTCTGGAGCATAGAGTCCCCATGTTGGTGATGATCAGGTCCAGTATGTTTTCCCCTCTTGTGGGAGTGATAACAAGTTGTTCCATAGCATTTGAGTTTATAAATTCTAGGAACCTTTGGGCTAGGGTGTTGGAGCTAGAGTAATGCTCCCAGTCTATGTTTGGGTAGTTGAAGTCACCCAATATAATGGTGTTTGGAGAGACCTTCATATTTTCCAGTGTTCTCAGAAAGGCCGAGTGGGGTTCTTGGGTTTGGGAGGGTGGTCTGTAGCAGGCTATAAACTGGAAGGCAGTTTTACCCACTGTTAGTTGCACATGGATAGTCTCTGATGCTTCGTGCTTTGCCACCAACCTGGAGGTGTGGGTATCTTTGATGAATATCGATACTCCACCTCCTTTTGTGGTTTGGTCCAAGTTTTGTGGCCGAAAAGCATGGTATGAGGTATAACCTGGTAGTGCTGGGGTGCTCTCGGGAGCCCTGAACCAGGTTTCTTTTACTGCACAGATATCAATGTTCTCCATGCTAAGGAGAGTTTTGAGTGTGTGCATCTTGAGGTTTAGACTTCTGGCATTGAGTAGCATTACTCTTAGTTTCTTATCCCTTGTGATACCTATGGAGGTGGGTTTGTCTTTTCAGCCTTGCCTAAAAAAGGCACTATGGGGGTAGCAAGAGCCTTTGCCAATATCCAAAAGCCCAGGGGTGACAGGTGCAAGCCATCCCTAGCGAAGCATCGTGGCTTGTCGAGCATATCATCCCAAGCTGACAGGCATTGGATCCCCTTTGAATGACACCAGTACGTAAGCCAATTGTTGAAATTGATCATCTTGTCTTCATATTGTGGCATCATTCTTGGTGAGGGTAAGATGCTACTCAAGGTCAGGGTCATACCAGCCTGGGCTACATGCTCAGAGAGCTCCTTTATGTCTCTTTTCATGTAGTCCAGGAAGGTACATCTCAGGTCATTCACACCAGCATGGACAATGACTGAGTCATATTTGTACTTGCCTTGGAGTGACCTGAGTGCTTGTGTTATGTGGTGGATCCTAGTGCCTGACAGGCTGCTCACCGTGACCCTCTCCTTGTTCAGCCTGGTGAGTGGGACGTCAGTGTGCCTGATGATAGAGTCACCTATTATAAGTGTATCAGGTGTGTTGTTTAGTCTTAAGGGCTGTGACTGTTTGGCACACTGGCTTTGTGAGATATGTGTTGCACGTGTTTTGTTTTGGGGTAGCGGTTGCTTGGGTGTCTGCTTTGGAGGTCTCTGCTGCTTAGGCAGATCTTTATTTAGAGCCTCCGAGTATGTTTTTCTGTGATTATGTGTTTGGTTTGCTGTCGTGGTAGGTCTATGTGAGACTGGAATTGTAGTGAGTGTGCTTTCCTTCTCCTCCTGACTGGTTATGCCAGTACTGAGTTGAGAGAGCTTAGCCTCCAGTTTGGCTATATGGTTGCATCTCTCACATGTGTTGGATATTGTTGGGAGGAGGAGAGGGTTGTCTGTGTACATGAGGCAGTTGTAACATTGCCTCAAGATTCCCAGATTCACCAGCTGGACTGGAGAGGAGATTGACAACTGACCTTTGGACATGCTAGAATAATATTGGGAATTCCTTAATAATTGAAAACAAGGGCCAGTGGGGAGTGAGGGTGTAGTGCTTTTAATTTTTAGTGCTGACTTATATAATTGCTTTAGTGAGCAAGTGCCAGGTAACTTAAGTGCAATGTGTTACAGGTAACTTAAATGCAAAAATGACAAACAGTAACTTTCTTTCAAGTGAAACAAAGAAATAAGTACTGTAAGCAATGCAGATATCACTAGTAATCCACAGAAGCACTGAGAAGCCGCATATTAGGTGGAATTAGCGTTCCAGGGAAATAACAAGCAAACAAACAACAAGCATATAAACAAAGCTAGATTCAGCAGGCCTGAATCTAGTCTATGCTACAGCAAACAAGGTGTACCAATTTCAGTAAGATACAGTTCAAATATTCAGGCACTATAAACCTTTAACCAGAAATTCCCAGCTCAGAAGGGCAGAGTCCAGCCTCTTCTCCCACAAGAGTGCAGACCACGAACCTTCTTAATTTAAAATAACTGGCCTGAAGCCCAAGTGCTTAAACTAGAACTAATACACTTTAAGAATAACAGACACTGGGCTATTGTATTTATAATTCTCTCTGTCCTACACTACAGATGCTTTGGACTTTTCCACCTCTTTCTCATTTTCCCCCTCCAATAATTCCATATGTATACCTTTGCAATTTTTGAAATAAAGTTCTAAACTGCATAGGTTCATAGATTATAGATTAGTACTAAGCTAACTGCACTTGCAAGCCATTTTAAGCCTAGCCAATTATCCCTTGAGAGACTCAAACCCTGCACCCTGTGTTTGCAAGGCTAAACTGCATACCTTCTCCCTAGCTGTAGCACCTTTCCAACTTCAGGTCACTGATTGTTTTCTGGACTTTTTATTGGCTCTTCCAGCTCTGTAGATTCAAGTCTCGACAAACCTTCTTCTTCCAGTGTACCACCCTCCTCTCAGCACTAGGTGGCTGCAGATACCCATTCATTGTGACTGTAAAGTTTAAAACAAAAAAGACCTGCAGTAAATCCTCTAATGCCTCATGCCTTACATATTGTATTTATAAGTCTCTCTGCCCTACACTACATATTCTATGGACTTTTGCACCTCTTTCTCATTTTTTCCCTCCAATAATCCCATATGTATACCTTTGAAAAATTTAAAAAAGAAAGTTCTAAACTGCATACCTTCTCTCTGAATGTACCACCTTTCCAATTTCAGGTCACTGATTGTTTTTTGGACTTTTCTTGGCTCTTCCTGCTCTGTCAATTCGAGTCTCAATGAACCTTCTTCTTCCAGTGTACCACCCTCCTTTTGCCACTAGTTGGAGGAATACACCCATTGATTGTGGCTGTAATGTTTAAAACAAAAAAGACCTGCCGTAAATTGTCTAACCAGCCTCATGCCTTACATATTGTATTTATAATTATCTCCCCCCTACACTTCAGATTCTGCACACTCTTCCACCTCTTTCTCATTTTTTCCCTACAACAATCTCATATGTATACCTTTGCAAATTTTGAAATAAGAAAGTTCTAAGCTGCATACCTTCTCCCTTGCTGAAGCACATTTCCAACTTAAGGTCACTGATTGTTTTTCTGTAATTTTTCTTGGCTCTTCGAGCTCTGTAAATTCAAGTCTTGACAAACCTTCTTCTTCCAGTGTACGACACTCCTCTCAACACTTGGTGATAGCATGTACTCACTGATTGTGACTGCACAGTTTAAATCAAAAAAGAACTGCAATAAATTCTCTAACCAGCCTCTCGCATTTATAATTATCTCTGCCCTACACTACAGATTCTGTGGACTTTTCCACCTCTTTCTCATTTTTTCCCTCCAATAATCCCATATCTATAGCGTTGCAATTTTTAAAATAAGAAAGTTCTAAATTGCATATATTTTCCCTAGCTGTAGCACCTTTATAACTTCAGGTCACTGATTGTTTTACTGGACTTTTTCTTGGCTCTTCCCGCTGTGTAGATTTGAGTCTCAATGTACCTTCTTCTTCCAGTGTACCACCCTCTTCTCACCTGCAGGTGGCAGCATACACCCATTGATTGTGACATGTCTTTTGGCTTTTCCCAGTTAGGGGTCGCCACAGTGGAACTCCGGTCCGCTAATGATTGGCAGTAGATTTTTACGTGCTGGCTTGCAGGGCCTAACGCACAACCTTCAACTAAGGAATGCCCATTCACACATGACACACAGAAGATGCTCTAACAAATGTGCAATGTCGAACTGTGAGGCGACAGCGCTACCGCAGCACCATCATGATTGTGACTGTAAAGTTTAAAACAAAAAAGAGCTGCAGTGAGCCCTCAGACCAACCTCATGCCTTACGTGTTGTATTTATAATTCTCTCTGCCCTACACTACATATTCTGTGGACTTTTCCACCTCTTTTTCATTTTTTCTGTACAATAGTCCCATATATATACCTTTGCAATTTTTG
Organism: Protopterus annectens; assembly: GCF_019279795.1. NCBI lineage: Eukaryota > Metazoa > Chordata > Ceratodontiformes > Protopteridae > Protopterus > Protopterus annectens. The sequence continues at coordinate 1,868,254,966 of NC_056741.1, read as the reverse complement.
GAAAAAGAAAGTGCTGAACTGCATGCCTTCTCTCTTTGGCGGTAGCACCTTTCTAACTTCAGGTCACTGATTGTTTTTCTGGACTGTTTCTTCACTCTTCCCACTCTGTAAATTAAAGTCTCGATGAACCTTCTTCTTCCAGTGTACCACACTCCTCTCGCCACTATGTGGCAACATACACCCTTTAATTGTGACTGTAAAGTTTAAAACAAAAAAGACCTGCTGTAAATCCTCTAACCAGGCTCATGCCTTGCGCATTATATTTATAATTCTCTCTCTCTCCTACACTACACATTCTGTGGACTTCCCCACCTCTTTCTCATTCATTCCCTCGAATAATCCCACGTGTATAATTTGGCAATTTGTGAAATAAGAAAGTTCTAAACTGTATATCTTCTCCCTGGCTGTAGCACCTTTGCAACTTCAGGTCACTGATTGTTGTTTTTGGACTTCTTCTTGGCTCTTCCATCTGTGTAGATTCAAGTCTAGATGAACCTTATTCTTCCAGTGTACCACCCTCCTCTCGACACTAGGTGGCAGCATACACCCATTGATTGTGAGTGTAAAGTTTAAAACAGAAAAGGCATGCGGTAAATCCTCTAACCAGCCTTATGCCTTACGTATTGTATTTATAATTCTCTCTGCCTACACAACAGATTCTGTGGACTTTTCCACCTCTTTCTCATTTTTTCTCTCCAATAATCCCATATGTATACCTTTGCAATTTTTGAAATAAGAAAGTTTTAAACTACATAACTTCTCCCTAGCTTTAGCACCTTTCCAAATTCAGCTCACTGATTGTTTTTTTGGAATTTTTCTTGGCTCTTCCCAGTCTGTAGTTTCGAGTCTCAGCAAACATTCTTCTTCATGTGTCCTACCCTCCTCTCACCACTAAGGGGCAGCATACACTCATAGATTGTGACTGTAAAGTTTAAAACAAAAAAGCCTGCAGTAAATCCTCTAATGCCTCATGCCTTACATATTGTATTTATAAGTCTCTCTGCCTTACACTACAGATTCTGTGGACTTTTCCACATCTTTCTCATTTTTTCTCACCAATAATCCCATATCTATAGCTTTGCAATTTTTAAAATAAACTGCATATCTTTTCCATAGCTGTAGCACCTTTCCAACTTCAGGTCACTGATTGATTTCTGGACATTTTCTTGGCTCTTCCCACTCTGGAGATTCAAGAATCGAGAACCTTCTTCCATTGTACCACCCTCCTCTTGCCACTAGGTGGGAGCATACACCCATTGATTGTGACTGCAAAGTTTAAAACAAAAAAGACCTGCTTATCCTTTAACCAGCCTCATGCCTTACATATTGTATTTATAATTCCCTCTGCCCTACACTACAGATTCTGTGGCTTTTCCATTTCTTACTCATTTATTCCCTCCAATAATCCCATATCTATACCTTTCCAATTTTTGAAATAAAGTTCTAAACTGCATATCTTCTCCCTGGCTGTGGCACCTTTCCAACTTCAGGTCCCTGATTGTTTTTCTGTACTTTTTTTGGCTTTTCCTGCTCTGTAGATGAGTCTCGATGAACCTTCTTCTTCCAGTGTACCACCCTCATTTTTTCCATTCAATAGTCCCATATGTATACCTTAGAAATGTTTGGAAAAAGAAAGTGCTAAACAGCATGCCTTCTCCTTTTGGCTGTAGCACCTTTCCAACTTCAGGTGACTGATTTATTTTCTGGACTTTTTCTTCGCTCTTTTCGCCCTGAAAATTCAAGTCTCGTCGAGCCTTCTTCTAACAGTGTACCGCACTCCTCTCGCCACTATGTGGCAGCATACACCCATTAAATGTGACTGTAAAGTTTAAAATAAAAAAGACCTGTAGTAAATCCTCTAATGCCTCATGCCTTAAGTATTGTATTTATAATTCTCTCTCCCTACACTACAGCTTCTGTGAACTTTTCCTCATTTTTGCCACCAATAATTCCATATGTATAGCTTTGCAGTTTTTGAAATAAGAAAGTTCTAAACTGCATACTTTTTTCCTGGCTGTAGGACCTTTCCAACTTCAGGTCACTGCTTGTTTTCCTGGACTTTTTATTGGTTCTTCCCACTCTGTGGATTCAAGTCTCCATGAACCTTCATCCAGTGTACCACCCTCCTATCGCCACTAGGTGGCAGGATACATCCACTGATTGTGACAAAGTTTAAAACAGAAAAGGCCAGCAGTAAATCCTCTAACCAGCCTCATGCCTTTCGTATTGTATTTATAATTCTCTCTGCCCTGCACTACAGATTCTGTGGACTTTTTCACCTCTTTCTCATTTTTCCCTCCAATAATCTCATATATATATATATATATATATATATATATATATATATATATACCTTTGCAATTTTTGAAATAAGAAAGTTCTAAATGGCATACCTTCTCCATGGCTTTAGCACTTTTCCATCTTCATGTCACTATTTGTTTTTCTGGACTTTTTCTTGCTATTCCATCTCTGTAGATTTGAGTCTAGACAAACCTCCTTCTTCCAGTGTACCACCCTCCTATCGACACTAGGTGGCAGCATACACCCATTGATTGTGACTGCAAAGTTGAAAACAAAAAAGACCTGTAGTAAATGCTCTAACCAGCCTCATGCCTTACATATTGTATTTACAATTATTTCTGCCCTACACAACAGTATCTGAGGACTTTTCCACCTCTTTCTCATTTTTCCCTCCAATAATCCCATATGTATAGCTTTGCAATTTTTGAAATAAAAAGTTTTAAACTGAATACCTTCTCCCTGGCTGTAGCACCTTTCCAAATTCAGGTCACTGATTGTTTTTCTGGACTTTTTCTTGGCTCTTCCCACACTGTAGATTTGAGTCTCAATGAACCTACAGCTTCCAGTGTACCACCCTCCTTTGGCCACTAGGTGGAGGGCATACACCCATTGATTGTGACTGTAAAGTTTAAAACAAAAAAGTCCTGCACTAAATCCTCTAACCAGCCACATGCCTTACGTATTATATTTATAGTTCTCTCTGCTCTACAGTACAGATTTTGTGGACTTTTCCACCTCTTTCTCATTTTTTTCCCTCCAATAATCCCATATGTATACGTTTGCAATTTTTGAAATAAGAAAGATCTAACCTGCATACCTTCTCCCTGGTTGTGTCACCTTTCCAACTTCAGGTCAATGATTGTTTTTCTGGACTTTTTCTTTGATGTTCCCAGTCTGTAGATTCAAGACTCGACAGCCTTCTTCTTCCAGTGTACCACCCTCCTCTCGTCACTAGGTGGGAGCATACAACCATTAATTGTGACTGCAAAGTTTAAAACAAAAAGACCTGCAGTAAATCCTCTAACCACCCTGATGCCTTACTTATTGTATTTATAATTCTCTTTGCTCTACACTACAGATTCTGTGGCTTTTCCATTTCTTACTCATTTTTTCCCTCCAATAATACCATATGTATTATTTGGCAATTTTTAAAATAGGAAAGTTCTAAAGTGCATACCTTCTCCCTGGCTGTAGCACCTTTCCAACTTCAGATCACTGATTGTTTTTCTGGACATTGTATTGGCTCTCCCAGCTCTGTAGATTTGAGTCTTTACAAACCTTCTTCTTCCAGTGTACTACTCTCCTCTCACCACTAGTTGGCAGCATGAACAAAATGATTGTGACTGTAAAGGTTAAAACAAAAAAGACCTGCACTAAATCCTCTAACCAGGGTCATGCCTTATGTATTGTGTTTATAATTCTCTGCGCCCTACACTACAGATTCTGCAGACCTTTCCACCGCTTTATCATTTTTTACTCCACTAATCCCATATCTATAGCTTTTCATTTTTTAAAATAAGAAAGCTCTAAACTGCATATCTTTTCCCTAGCTGTAGCACCATTCCAACATCAGGTCACTGATTGTTTTTCTGGACTTTCTCTTGGCTCTTTATTGCTCTGTAGATTCAACTTTTGACAAACATTCTTCTTCCAGTGTACCACCATCCTTTTGCCACTTGGAGTCAGCATACACCCATTGATTGTGACTGCTAAGTCTAAAACAAGACCTACAGTAAATCCTCTAACCCGCATCATGCCTAATGTATTGTATTTATAATTCCCCCTACACTACAGATTCTGTAGACTTTTCCACTACTTTATCATTTATCCCTCAAATAATCCCATATCTATAGCTTTGACATTTTTAAAATAAGAAAGTTCTAAACTGCATATATTTTGCCTAGCTGTAGCATCTTTCCAACTTCAGGTCACTGATTGTTTTTCTGGACTTTTTCCTTGGCTCTTTTTGCTTTGTATATTCGAGTCTCCATGAACCTTCTTCTTCCAGTGTACCACCCTCCTCTTGCCACTAGGTGGAAGCATACACCCATTGATTGTGACTGTAAAGTTTAAAACAAAAAAGACCTGCAGTAAATCGTCTATCGCCTTATGCCTTCATATTGTATTTATATGTCTCTCTGCCCTACACTACAGATTCTGTGGACTATTCCACCTCCTTCTCATTTTTCCCTCCAATAATCCCATATATATAGCTTTGCAATTTTTAAAATAAAAAGGTTCTAAACTGCATATCTTTTCCCCAGCTGTAGCACCTTTCCAACTTCAGGTCACTGATTGTTTTCCTGGACTTTTTCTTGTCTCTTCCCACTCAGTGGATCTAAGTCTCACCGAACCTTCTTTTCCCAGTGTACCACCCTCCTCTCACCACTAGGTGGCAGCATACATCAACTGCTTGTGACTGTAAAGTTTAAAACAAAAAAGACCTGCAGTAAATGCTCTAACCAGCCTCATGCCTTCTGTTTTGTATTTATAATTATCTCTGCCCTACACTACAGATTCTTTGGACTTTTCTACCCTTTTCTCATTAATTCCCTCCAATAATCCCAATTGCATACTTTCCCAATTTTTGAAATAAGAAAGTTCTAAATTGCATACCTTCTCCCTGGCTGTAGCATCTTTCCAACTTCAGGTCACTGATTGTTTTTCTGGACTTTTTCTTGGCTCTTCCCGCTCTGTAGATTCAAGTCTCGATGAACATTCTTCTTCCAGTGTACCACCCTCTTCTTGCAACTATGTGGCAGCATACATCTATTGATTGTGACTGGAAAGTTTAAAGAAAAAAGACCTGCAGTAAATCCTATAACCAGCCTCATGCCTTGTGTATTGTATTTATAATTCTCTTTTCTGTACACTACAAACTCTGTGGACTTTTCCACCTCTCTCATTTTTCTCTCCAATAATCCCATATGAATACTTTTGCAATTTTTTAAATAAGAAAGTTCTAAACTGCATACCTTCTTTCTGACTGCAGCACCTTTCCAACTTCAGGTCACTGATTGCTTTTCTGGGCTTTTTCTTGGTTTTTCCCACTCGGTAGATTCGAGTCTTGATGAAACTTCTTTTTCCAGATAACCACCCTCCACTCGCCACTAGATGGCAGCATACAACCATTGATTGTGACTGTAAAGTTTAAAGAAAAAAGACCTGCAGTAAATCCTATAACCAGCCTCATGCCTTACTTATTACTTCTCTCTGCCATACACTACAAATTCTGAGGACTTTCCCACCTCTTTCTAATTTTTTCCTTCCAATAATAATATGCATACCTTTGCAATTTTTGAAATAAGAAAGTTCTAAACTGCATACCTTCTCCCTGGCTGTAGCACCTTTCCAATTCAGGTTATTTACTGTTTTTCTCGACTATTTCTTGCCTCTTCCTGCTCTGTAGATTTGAGTCTCAACGAAGCTTTATCTTCCAGTGTACCACCCTCCTCTCACCTTAATTGTGACTAAAGTTTAGACAAAAAAGACCTGCAGTAAATCCTCTAACGAGCCTCTTCTGTTATGTATTGTATTTATTACTTCTCTCTGCCCTACACTTCAGATTCTGCAGACATTTCCAACTCTTTCTAATTTTTCCCTTTAATAATCCCATATGCTTTCCTTTGCAGATTTTGAAAGAAGAAACATCAAACTACATACCTTCTCCCTGGCTGTAGCACATTTCCAACTTCAGGTTATTCATTATTTTTCTGGACTTTGTCTTGGCTCTTCCAGCTCTGTAGATTTGAGTCTCGACGGTCATTCTTCTTCCAGAGTATCACCCTCCTGTAGTCACTCTGTGATAGCATACACACATTGATTGTGATTATAAAGATTAAAAAAAACCTTCAGTAAATCCTCTAACCAGCCTCATGCCTTCCATATTGTATTTGTAACTCACTCTGCACTACACTACAGATTCTGTGGACTTTTCTGCCTCTTTCTTGTTTTTCCCTCCAATAATTCCAGATGTATACCTTTGCAATTTTTAAATAAGAAAGTTCTAAACTGCATACCTTCTCCAATGCTGAAGCACCTCTCCAACTTCAAGTCACTGATTGTTTTTCTTGACTTTCTCTTGGCTCTTCCCACTCAGTAGATTCCACTCTTGATGAACCTCCTTCTTTAAGTGTTCCACCCTCCTCTCAAAACTAGGTGGCAACTTACCCCATTGATTCTGACTGTAAAGTTTAAACAAAAAAGACCTGCAGTAAATCATCTAACCAGCCTAATGCCTTACGTTTTATATTTATAATTCTCTCTGACCTACACTACAGTTTCTGTAGTTTTTTCCACCTCTTTTTCATTTTTTCCCTCCAAAAATCCCATATCTATACTTTTGCAATTTTTGAAAAAAAGAAAGCTCTAAACTGCATACCTTCTCCCAGTCTGTAGCACCTTTCCAACTTCAGGTCACTGATTGCTTTTCTGGGCTTTTTCTTGGTTCTTCCCACTCGGTAGATTCGAGTCTTGATGAAACTTCTTCTTCCAGTGAACCACCCTCCTCTCGCCACTAGATGGCAGCATACAACCATTGATTGTGACTGTAAAGTTTACAGAAAAAAGACCTGCAGTAAATCCTATAACCAGCCTCGTGCCTTACTTATTCTATTTATTACTTCTCTCTGCCATACACTACAGATTCTGTGGACTTTCCCACCTCTTTCTAATTTTTTCCTTCCAATAATCCCATATGTATACCTTTGCAATTTTTGAAATAAGAAAGTTCTAAACTGCATACCTTCTCCCTGGCTGTAGCACCTTTCCAATTCAGGTTATTTATTGTTTTTCTCGACTATTTCTTGCCTCTTCCTGCTCTGTAGATTTGAGTCTCAACGAAGCTTTATCTTCCAGTGTGCCACCTTCTTCTCACCTTAATTGTGACTGTAAAGTTTAGACAAAAAAGACCTGCAGTAAATCCTCTAACGAGCCTCTTCTGTTATGTATTGTATTTATTACTTCTCTCTGCCCTACACTTCAGATTCTGCAGACATTTCCAACTCTTTCTAAATTTTCCCTTTAATAATCCCATGTTTTCCTTTGCAGCTTTTGAAAGAAGAAACATCAAACTACATACCTTCTCCCTGGCTGTAGCACATTTCCAACTTCAGGTTATTTATTATTTTTCTGGACTTTGTCTTGGCTCTTCCAGCTCTGTAGATTTGAGTCTCGATGGTCCTTCTTCTTCCAGAGTATCACCCTCCTGTAGTCACTCTGTGATAGCATACACACATTGATTGTGATTGTAAAGATTAAAAAAAACCTTCAGTAAATCCTCTAACCAGCCTCATGCCTTCCGTATTGTATTTGTAACTCACTCTGCACTACACTACAGATTCTGTGGACTTTTCTGCCTCTTTCTTGTTTTTCCCTCCAATAATTCCAGATGTATACCTTTGCAATTTTTAAATAAGAAAGTTCTAAACTGCATACCTTCTCCATTGCTGAAGCACCTCTCCAACTTCATGTCACTGATTGTTTTTCTTGACTTTCTCTTGGCTCTTCCCACTCAGTAGATTCCATTCTTGAAGAACCTCCTTCTTTAAGTGTTCCACCCTCCTCTCAAAACTAGGTGGCAGCATACCCCATTGATTCTGACTGTAAAGTTTAAACAAAAAAGACCTGCAGTAAATCATCTAACCAGCCTAATGCCTTGCGTATTATATTTATAATTCTCTCTGACCTACACTACAGTTTCTGTAGTTTTTTCCACCTCTTTTTCATTTTTTCCCTCCAATAATCCCATATCTATACTTTTGCAATTTTTGAAAAAAGAAAGCTCTAAACTGCATACCTTCTCCCAGTCTGTAGCAGCTTTCCAACTTCAGGTCACTGATTGTTTTTCTGGACTTTATCTTAGCTCTTACCGCTCTGTAGATTCAAGTCTCGATTAACCTTCTTCCAGTGTACCACCCTCCTCTTTCCACTAGGAGGCAACATACTCCATTTGATTGTGACTGTAAAGGTTAAACAAAAAAGACCTGCAGTAAATCCTCTATCCAACCTCATGCTTAGGTAATGTATATATTATTTCTCTCTACCCTACACTACAGATTATGCAGACTTTTCCCACCATTTTCAAATGTTTACCTTTCAATAGTCCCAGATGTATTCCTTTGCATTTTTCAAATAATAAAGTTCTAAACTGCATACCTTTGCCCTAGTTGTAGCACCTCTCCAACTTCAAGTCACTCATTGTTTCTTCAGACATTTTCTTGGCTCTTCCCACTCTGTAGATTTGAGTCCCGATGAACCTTCTTCTTCCAGTGTACCACCCTCCTCTTGCCACACGGTGGCAGCATACACCCATTGATTGTGACTGTAAAGTTTAAAAAAAAAGACCTGAAGTAAATCCTTTAACCAGCCTCATGCCTTACGTATATTGTATTTATGAGTCTCTCTGCCATACACTACAGATTCTGTGGTAATTTCTAACTCTTTCTCATTTTTTTCCCTCCAATAATCCCAGATGTATCCATTTCAATTTTTTCAAATAAGAAAGTTCTAAACTGCATGCCCTCCCCCTGACTGTAACACCTTTCCAACTTCAGGTCACTGATTTTTGGGGACTTTTTCTGGGATCTTCCCACTCTGTAGATTTGAGTTTCAACAAACCTTCTTCTTCCAGTGTACCACCCTCCTCTCACCACTAGGTCACACCATACTCCCTTTGATTGGGACTGTAAAGTTTAAACAAAAAAGACCTGCAGTAAATCCTCTAACCAGCCTCATGCTTTTTGTATTCTATTTATTACTTTTCACTGCCCTACACTACAGATTCTTTGGCCTTTTCCACCACTTTCTCATTTTTTCAGTCCAATAATCCCATATGTATACCTTTGCAATTTTTGAAATAAGAAAGTTCTAAACTGCATGCCTTCTTCCTGGCTATAGCACCTTTCCAACTTCAAATCACTGATTGTTTTTCTGGACTTTTTCTTGACTCTTCCCACTCTGTAGATTTGAGCCTCTACGAACCTTCTCCTTCCAGTGTACCACCCTCCTCTCATCACTAGGTGGCAGCACACACTCATCGATTCTGACAGTAAAGTTTAAACAAAAAACTTCTTCTTCTTCTTTCGGCTTTTTACCGGTTAGGGGTCGCCACAGCGGATCACCTTGTCCGCACATTGATTGGCAGTGGAGTTTTACAGTGTCGAGTTGCCAGCCCGGCGCCCAACCTTCCACAGAAGGCACACACACACACGCACACCTAGGGCCAATTTAGAGTGTCCAATCCACCTGCAGCATGTCTTTGGGATGTGGGAGGAAACCAGAGCACCCGGAGGAAACTAAAGTTTAAACAAAAAACACTTGCAGTAAATCCTCTAACCAGCCTCATGCCTTACGTATTGTAATTATAATTCTCTCTGACCTACACTACAAATTCCTTAGACATTTCCACCTCTTTCTCATTTTTCCCTCCAATAATCCCATATCTATACTTTTGCATTTTTTGAAATAAAAAAGTTCTAATCTGCATACATTCTCTCTGGCTGTAGCACCTTTTCAACGTCAGGTCACTGATTGTTTTTCTGGACTTTTTCTTGTCTCTTCCCTCTCTGTAGATTCAAGTCTCGATGAGCATTCTTTTTTCAGTGTAGCACCCTCCTCTCATTACTGGGTGGCAGAATACACCCATTGATTGTGACTGTCAAATTTAAAACAAAAAAGGCCTGCATTAAATCCTGTACGCATCATCATGCCTTATGTACTGTATTTATAATTCTCTCTGCCCTACACTACATATTCTGTGGACTTTTCCTCCTCTTTCTCATTTTTTCCCTCCAATAATCCCATATGTATACCTTTGCAATTTTTGAAATAAGAAAGTTCTAAACTGCATACATTCTCCCAGGATGAAGCAACTTTCCAACTTCAGGTTATTTATTGTTTTTCTGGACTTTTTCTTGCCTCTTCCTGCTCTGTAGATTCCAGTCTTGACAAACCTCCTTCCTTCAGTGAACCACCCTCCTCTCACCACTAGATGGCAGTATGCACCCATTGAATCTGACTGTAAACTTTAAACAAAAAAGACCCGCAGTAAATCCTCTAACCAGCCTCATGCCTTAAGTAATAAATATAATACGTAAGGCATGAGGCTAGTTAGAAGATTTACTGCAGTTCTTTTTTGTTTAAACTTTACAGTCAGAATCAATGGGTGTATTGTGAAACCTAGTGGTGAGAGGAGGTTGGTACACTGGAAGAAGGAAGTTTGTCAAGACTGGAATCTATCAGTGACTTGTTGGAGAGGGGCTACAACCAGGGAGAAAATATGCAGTTTACTACTTTCTCATTTGAAAAACTGCAAAGGTATACATCAGGGATTATTGGAAGGAAAAAATTGAGAAAGTGCTAGAAAAGTCTGCAGAGTGAGAGAAGTAATAAATACAATACATAAGGCATGAGGCTGGTTAGAGGATTTACTACAGGTCTTTTTTGTTTAAACTTTACAGTCTCGATCAATGGGAGTATGGTGCGACCTAGTGGTGAGAGGAGGGTGGTACACTGAAAGAAGAAGGTTCATCAAGACTCAAGTCTATACAGTGGGAAGAGTCCAGAAAAACAATCAATGACTTGAAGTTGGAGAGGTGCTACAGCCAGGGAGAAGGTATGCACCTTATAACTTTCTTATTTGAAAAACTGCAAAGGTATACAACTGGGATTATTTACTTCTTTCTGCCCTACAATACAGATTCTGTGGACTTTTCTACCTCTTTGTCATTTTTTCCCTCCAATTATCCCATATGTATATGTTTGCAATTTTTAAAATAAGAAAGTTCTAAACAGCATATCTTCTCCCTGGCTGTAGCACCTTTCCAACTTCAGGTCACTGATTGTTTTTCTGGACTTTTTCTTGGCTCTTCCCCACTCTGTAGATTTGAGTCTTGACAAACCTCTTTTTTCCTGTGTACCACCTTCCTCTCGCCACTAGGTGGCACCACACACTCACTAATTTCTATTGTAAAGTTTAAACAAAAAAAGACCTGCAGTAAATCCTTTAACCAGCCTCATGCCTTACATATTGTATTTATTACTTCTCTCTGCCCTGCACTACAGATTCTGTGGACTTTTCCACCTCTTTCTCATTTTTCCCTCCAATAATCCCATATGTATACCTTTGCAATATTTGAAATAAGAAAGTTCTAAACTGCATGCCTTCTCCCTGGCTGTAGCGCCTTTCCAACTTCAGGTCAATAATTGTTTTTCTGGACTTTTTCTTGGTTCTTCCTGCTTTGTAGATTCAAGTCTCGATGAACCTTCTTCTTCCAGTGTATCACCCTCCTCTCGCAACTCGTTGCCAGCATGCACCCATTGATTGTGACTGCAAAGTTTAAAACAAAAAAGACCTGCAGTAAATCCTGTACTCAGCCTCATGCCTTATGTACTGTATTTATAATTCTCTCTGCCCTACACTACATATTCTGTGGACTTTTCCACCTCTTTCGCATTTTATCCCTCCAATAATCCCATATGTATACCTGCCAATTTTTGAAATAAGAAAGATCTAAACTAAATGCCTTCTTCCTGGCTGTAGCACCTTTCCAGCTTCAGGTCACTGATTGTTTTTCAGGACTTTTTCTTGCTCTTCCCACTCTGTAGATTTGAGTCTCGAAGAACCTTCTACTTCCAGTCTACCACCCTCCTCTCGCCACTAGGTGGCAGCATATACCCATTGAATGTGACTGTAAAGTTAAAAACAAAAATGACCTCCAGTAAATTCTTTAACCAACCTCATGCCATGCATATTGTATTTGATTCTGTAGACATTTACACCTCTTTCTCACTTTTTCCCTCCAATATTCCCATGTCTATACTTTTTCAGTTTTTGAAATAAAAAAGTTCTGAACTGGAGTCCTTCTCCCTAGCTGTAGCACCTTTCCAACTTCAGGTCACTGATTTTTTTTTTACTTTTTCTTGCCTCTTCCACTCTATAGATTTGAATCTCAACAAATCTTCTTCCAGTGTACTACCCTTCACTCGCATCTAGGTGGCAGCATACACCAATTGATTGTGACTGCAAAGTATAAATCAAGAAAGACCTACAGTAAATCCTCTAACCAGCCTCATGCATTACATATTGTATTTATTACTGCTCTCTGCCCTACACTACAGATTATGTGGACATTTCCACCTCTTTCTTATTTTTCCCTCAATATTCCCATATGTATACCTTTCAATTTTTTTAAATAAGAAAGTTCTAAACTGCATACCATCTCCATGGTTGTAGCACCTTTATAACTTCAAGTCACTAATTGTTTTTCTGGACTTTTTCTTGGCTCTTCCCACTCTGTAGTCTTGATGAACCTCTTTCTTCCAGTGTACCACCCTTTTCTCACCACTAGGCAGCAGAAATCACCCACTGATTGTGACTCTAAACTTTAAAACAAAAAAGACCTGCAGTAAATCCTGTACCCAGCCTCATGCCTTACATATTGTATTTACTACTTCTCTCTGGCCTACACTACAGATTCTTTGGACTTTTCCACCTCTTTCTCATTTTTCCCTCCAATAACCCTATATGTATACCTTTGCAATTTTTGTAATATGAACATTCTAAACTGCATACCTTCTCCCTGGCTGTAGCATCTTTAAAACTTCAGGTTCTTTATTGTTTTTCTGGACTTTTTTTTGGCACTTCCTGCTCTGTAGATTCGAGGCACAATGAACCTTCTTCTTCCAGTGTACCACCCTCCTCTTGCCACTAGGTAGCAGCATATACCCACTGATTGTGACTGCAAAGTTGAAAACAAAAACACCTGTTGTAAATGCTCTAACCAGCCTCATGCCTTACATATTGTATTTACAATTATTTCTGCCCTACACAACAGTATCTGAGGACTTTTCCACCTCTTTCTCATTTTTCCCTCCAATAATCCCATATGTATAGCTTTGCAATTTTTGAAATAAAAAGTTTTAAACTGAATACCTTCTCCCTGGCTGTAGCACCTTTCCAAATTCAGGTCACTGATTGTTTTTCTGGACTTTTTCTTGGCTCTTCCCACACTGTAGATTTGAGTCTCAATGAACCTACAGCTTCCAGTGTACCACCCTCCTTTGGCCACTAGGTGGAGGGCATACACCCATTGATTGTGACTGTAAAGTTTAAAACAAAAAAGTCCTGCACTAAATCCTCTAACCAGCCTCATGCCTTACGTATTATATTTATAATTCTCTCTGCTCTACAGTACAGATTTTGTGGACTTTTCCACCTCTTTCTCATTTTTCCCTCCAATAATCCCATATGTATACGTTTGATATTTTTGAAATAAGAAAGATCTAACCTGCATACCTTCTCCCTGGTTGTGTCACCTTTCCAACTTCAGGTCAATGATTGTTTTTCTGGACTTTTTCTTTGATGTTCCCAGTCTGTAGATTCAAGACTCGACAGCCTTCTTCTTCCAGTGTACCACCCTCCTCTCGTCACTAGGTGGGAGCATACAACCATTAATTGTGACTGCAAAGTTTAAAACAAAAAGACCTGCAGTAAATCTTCTAACCACCCTGATGCCTTACTTATTGTATTTATAATTCTCTTTGCTCAACACTACAGATTCTGTGGCTTTTCCATTTCTTACTCATTTTTCCCTCCAATAATCCCATATGTATTATTTGGCAATTTTTAAAATAAGAAAGTTCTAAAGTGCATACCTTCTCCCTGGCTGTAGCACCTTTCCAACTTCAGATCACTGATTGTTTTTCTGGACATTTTATTGGCTCTCCCAGCTCTGTAGATTCGAGTCTTAACAAACCTTCTTCTTCCAGTGTACTACTCTCCTCTCACCACTAGTTGGCAGCATGAACCCAATGATTGTGACTGTAAAGGTTAAAACAAAAAAGACCTGCACTAAATCCTCTAACCAGGGTCATGCCTTATGTATTGTATTTATAATTCTCTGTGCCCTACACTACAGATTCTGCAGACTTTTCCACCGCTTTATCATTTTTACTCCACTAATCCCATATCTATAGCTTTGCAATTTTAAAAATAAGATAGTTCTAAACTGCATATCTTTTCCCTAGCTGCAGCACCTTTCCAACTTCAGGTCACTGATTGTTTTTCTGGACATTTTCTTGGCTCTTCCCACTCTGTAGATTCAAGTCTTGACAAACCTTCTTCTTCCAGTGTACCACCCTCCTCTTGCCACTAGGTGGCAGCATACACCCATTGATTGTGACTGTAAAGTTTAAAACAAAAAAGACCTGCAGTAAATGCTCTAACCAGCCTCATGCCTTCTGTTTTGTATTTATAATTATCTCTGCCCTACACTACAGATTCTTTGGACTTTTCTACCCTTTTCTCATTAATTCCCTCCAATAATCCCAATTGCATACTTTCCCAATTTTTGAAATAAGAAAGTTCTAAATTGCATACCTTCTCCATGGCTGTAGCATCTTTCCAACTTCAGGTCACTGATTGTTTTTCTGGACTTTTTCTTGGCTCTTCCCGCTCTGTAGATTCAAGTCTCGATGAACATTCTTCTTCCAGTGTACCACCCTCTTCTTGCAACTATGTGGCAGCATACATCTATTGATTGTGACTGGAAAGTTTAAAGAAAAAAGACCTGCAGTAAATCCTATAACCAGCCTCATGCCTTGTGTATTGTATTTATAATTCTCTTTTCTGTACACTACAAACTCTGTGGACTTTTCCACCTCTCTCATTTTTCTCTCCAATAATCCCATATGAATACTTTTGCAATTTTTGAAATAAGAAAGTTCTAAACTGCATACCTTCTTTCTGACTGCAGCACCTTTCCAACTTCAGGTCACTGATTGCTTTTCTGGGCTTTTTCTTGGTTCTTCCCACTCGGTAGATTCGAGTCTTGATGAAACTTCTTTTTCCAGTGAACCACCCTCCACTCACCACTAGATGGCAGCAAACAACCACTGATTGTGACTGTAAAGTTTAAAGAAAAAAGACCTGCAGTAAATCCTATAACCAGCCTCATGCCTTACTTATTACTTCTCTCTGCCATACACTACAAATTCTGAGGACTTTCCCACCTCTTTCAAATTTTTTCCTTCCAATAGTAATATGCATACCTTTGCAATTTTTGAAATAAGAAAGTTCTAAACTGCATACCTTCTCCCTGGCTGTAGCACCTTTCCAATTCAGGTTATTTACTGTTTTTCTCGACTATTTCTTGCCTCTTCCTGCTCTGCAGATTTGAGTCTCAACGAAGCTTTATCTTCCAGTGTACCACCCTCCTCTCACCTTAATTGTGACTAAAGTTTAGATAAAAAAGACCTGCAGTAAATCCTCTAACGAGCCTCTTCTGTTATGTATTGTATTTATTACTTCTCTCTGCCCTACACTTCAGATTCTGCAGACATTTCCAACTCTTTCTAAAATTTCCCTTTAATAATCCCATGTTTTCCTTTGCAGCTTTTGAAAGAAGAAACATCAAACTACATACCTTCTCCCTGGCTGTAGCACATTTCCAACTTCAGGTTATTTATTATTTTTCTGGACTTTGTCTTGGCTCTTCCAGCTCTGTAGATTTGAGTCTCGATGGTCATTCTTCTTCCAGAGTATCACCCTCCTGTAGTCACTCTGTGATAGCATACACACATTGATTGTGATTATAAAGATTAAAAAAAACCTTCAGTAAATCCTCTAACCAGCCTCATGCCTTCCATATTGTATTTGTAACTCACTCTGCACTACACTACAGATTCTGTGGACTTTTCTGCCTCTTTCTTGTTTTTCTCTCCAATAATTCCAGATGTATACCTTTGCAATTTTTAAATAAGAAAGTTCTAAACTGCATACCTTCTCCATTGCTGAAGCACCTCTCCAACTTCAAGTCACTGATTGTTTTTCTTGACTTTCTCTTGGCTCTTCCCACTCAGTAGATTCCACTCTTGACGAACCTCCTTCTTTAAGTGTTCCACCCTCCTCTCAAAACTAGATGGCAACATACCCCATTGATTCTGACTGTAAAGTTTAAACAAAAAAGACCTGCAGTAAATCATCTAACCAGCCTAATGCCTTACGTTTTATATTTATAATTCTCTCTGACCTACACTACAGTTTCTGTAGTTTTTTCCACCTCTTTTTCATTTTTTCCCTCCAAAAATCCCATATCTATACTTTTGCAATTTTTGAAAAAAGAAAGCTCTAAACTGCATACCTTCTCCCAGTCTGTAGCACCTTTCCAACTTCAGGTCACTGATTGCTTTTCTGGGCTTTTTCTTGGTTCTTCCCACTCGGTAGATTTGAGTCTTGATGAAACTTCTTCTTCCAGTGAACCACCCTCCTCTCGCCACTAGATGGCAGCATACAACCATTGATTGTGACTGTAAAGTTTACAGAAAAAAGACCTGCAGTAAATCCTATAACCAGCCTCATGCCTTACTTATTCTATTTATTACTTCTCTCTGCCATACACTACAGATTCTGTGGACTTTCCCACCTCTTTCTAATTTTTTCCTTCCAATAATCCCATATGTATACCTTTGCAATTTTTGAAATAAGAAAGTTCTAAACTGCATACCTTCTCCCTGGCTGTAGCACCTTTCCAATTCAGGTTATTTATTGTTTTTCTCGACTATTTCTTGCCTCTTCCTGCTCTGTAGATTTGAGTCTCAATGAAGCTTTATCTTCCAGTGTGCCACCTTCTTCTCACCTTAATTGTGACTGTAAAGTTTAGACAAAAAAGACCTGCAGTAAATCCTCTAACCAGCCTCTTATGTTATGTATTGTATTTATTACTTCTCTCTGCCCTACACTTCAGATTCTGCAGACATTTCCAACTCTTTCTAAATTTTCCCTTTAATAATCCCATGTTTTCCTTTGCAGCTTTTGAAAGAAGAAACATCAAACTACATACCTTCTCCCTGGCTGTAGCACATTTCCAACTTCAGGTTATTTATTATTTTTCTGGACTTTGTCTTGGCTCTTCCAGCTCTGTAGATTTGAGTCTTGATGGTCCTTCTTCTTCCAGAGTATCACCCTCCTGTAGTCACTCTGTGATAGCATACACACATTGATTGTGATTGTAAAGATTAAAAAAAACCTTCAGTAAATCCTCTAACCAGCCTCATGCCTTCCGTATTGTATTTGTAACTCACTCTGCACTACACTACAGATTCTGCTGACTTTTCTGCCTCTTTATTGTTTTTCCCTCCAATAATTCCAGATGTATACCTTTGCAATTTTTAAATAAGAAAGTTCTAAACTGCATACCTTCTCCATTGCTGAAGCACCTCTCCAAATTCAAGTCACTGATTGTTTTTCTTGACTTTCTCTTGGCTCTTCCCACTCAGTAGATTCCATTCTTGAAGAACCTCCTTCTTTAAGTGTTCCACCCTCCTCTCAAAACTAGGTGGCAGCATACCCCATTGATTCTGACTGTAAAGTTTAAACAAAAAGACCTGCAGTAAATCATCTAACCAGCCTAATGCCTTGTGTATTATATTTATAATTCTCTCTGACCTACACTACAGTTTCTGTAGTTTTTCCACCTCTTTTTCATTTTTCCCTCCAATAATCCCATATCTATACTTTTGCAATTTTTGAAAAAAGAAAGCTCTAAACTGCATACCTTCTCCCAGTCTGTAGCAGCTTTCCAACTTCAGGTCACTGATTGTTTTTCTGGACTTTATCTTAGCTCTTACCGCTCTGTAGATTCAAGTCTCGATTAACCTTCTTCCAGTGTACCACCCTCCTCTTTCCACTAGGAGGCAACATACTCCATTTGATTGTGACTGTAAAGGTTAAACAAAAAAGACCTGCAGTAAATCCTCTATCCAACCTCATGCTTAGGTAATGTATATATTATTTCTCTCTACCCTACACTACAGATTATGCAGACTTTTCCCACCATTTTCAAATGTTTACCTTTCAATAGTCCCAGATGTATTCCTTTGCATTTTTTCAAATAATAAAGTTCTAAACTGCATACCTTTGCCCTAGTTGTAGCACCTCTCCAACTTCAAGTCACTCATTGTTTCTTCAGACATTTTCTTGGCTCTTCCCACTCTGTAGATTTGAGTCCCGATGAACCTTCTTCTTCCAGTGTACCACCCTCCTCTTGCCACACGGTGGCAGCATACACCCATTGATTGTGACTGTAAAGTTTAAAAAGAAAAAGACCTGCAGTAAATCCTTTAACCAGCCTCATGCCTTACATATTGTATTTATGAGTCTCTCTGCCATACACTACAGATTCTGTGGTAATTTCTAACTCTTTCTCATTTTTCCCTCCAATAATCCCAGATGTATCCATTTCAATTTTTTCAAATAAGAAAGTTCTAAACTGCATACCCTCCCCCTGGCTGTAACACCTTTCCAACTTCAGGTCACTGATTTTTTTTGGACTTTTTCTGGGATCTTCCCACTCTGTAGATTTGAGTTTCAACAAACCTTCTTCTTCCAGTGTACCACCCTCCTCTCACCACTAGGTCACACCATACTCCCTTTGATTGGGACTGTAAAGTTTAAACAAAAAAGACCTGCAGTAAATCCTCTAACCAGCCTCATGCTTTTTGTATTCTATTTATTACTTTTCACTGCCCTACACTACAGATTCTTTGGCCTTTTCCACCACTTTCTCATTTTTTCAGTCCAATAATCCCATATGTATACCTTTGCAATTTTTGAAATAAGAAAGTTCTAAACTGCATGCCTTCTTCCTGGCTATAGCACCTTTCCAACTTCAAATCACTGATTGTTTTTCTGGACTTTTTCTTGACTCTTCCCACTCTGTAGATTTGAGCCTCTACGAACCTTCTCCTTCCAGTGTACCACCCTCCTCTCATCACTAGGTGGCAGCACACACTCATCGATTCTGACAGTAAAGTTTAAACAAAAAACTTCTTCTTTTTCTTTCCAATTCAGGTTATTTATTAGGGGTCGCCACAGTGGATTACCTTGTCCGCACATTGATTGGCAGTGGAGTTTTACAGTGTCGAGTTGCCAGCCCGGCGCCCAACCTTCCACAGAAGGCACACACACACGCACACCTAGGGCCAATTTAGAGTGTCCAATCCACCTGCAGCATGTCTTTGGGATGTGGGAGGAAACCAGAGCACCCGGAGGAAACTAAAGTTTAAACAAAAAACACTTGCAGTAAATCCTCTAACCAGCCTCATGCCTTACGTATTGTAATTATAATTCTCTCTGACCTACACTACAAATTCCTTAGACATTTCCACCTCTTTCTCATTTTTCCCTCCAATAATCCCATATCTATACTTTTGCATTTTTGAAATAAAAAAGTTCTAATCTGCATACATTCTCTCTGGCTGTAGCACCTTTTCAACGTCAGGTCACTGATTGTTTTTCTGGACTTTTTCTTGTCTCTTCCCTCTCTGTAGATTCAAGTCTCGATGAGCGTTCTTTTTTCAGTGTAGCACCCTCCTCTCATTACTGGGTGGCAGAATACACCCATTGATTGTGACTGTCAAATTTAAAACAAAAAAGGCCTGCATTAAATCCTGTATGCATCATCATGCCTTATGTACTGTATTTATAATTCTCTCTGCCCTACACTACATATTCTGTGGACTTTTCCTCCTCTTTCTCATTTTTTCCCTCCAATAATCCCATATGTATACCTTTGCAATTTTTGAAATAAGAAAGTTCTAAACTGCATACATTCTCCCAGGATGAAGCAACTTTCCAACTTCAGGTTATTTATTGTTTTTCTGGACTTTTTCTTGCCTCTTCCCGCTCTGTAGATTCCAGTCTTGACAAACCTGCTTCCTTCAGTGAACCACCCTCCTCTCACCACTAGATGGCAGTATGCACCCATTGAATCTGACTGTAAACTTTAAACAAAAAAGACCCGCAGTAAATCCTCTAACCAGCCTCATGCCTTAAGTAATAAATATAATACGTAAGGCATGAGGCTAGTTAGAAGATTTACTGCAGTTCTTTTTTGTTTAAACTTTACAGTCAGAATCAATGGGTGTATTGTGAAACCTAGTGGTGAGAGGAGGTTGGTACACTGGAAGAAGGAAGTTTGTCAAGACTGGAATCTACAGAGTGGGAAGAGCCAAGAACAAGTCCAGAAAAACAATCAGTGACTTGTTGGAGAGGGGCTACAACCAGGGAGAAAATATGCAGTTTACTACTTTCTCATTTGAAAAACTGCAAAGGTATACATCAGGGATTATTAGAGGATTTACTACAGGTCTTTTTTGTTTAAACTTTACAGTCTCGATCAATGGGAGTATGGTGCGACCTAGTGGTGAGAGGAGGGTGGTACACTGAAAGAAGAAGGTTCATCAAGACTCAAGTCTATACAGTGGGAAGAGCCAAGAAAAACAATCAATGACTTGAAGTTGGAGAAGGTATGAACCTTATAACTTTCTTATTTGAAAAACTGCAAAGGTATACAACTGGGATTATTTACTTCTTTCTGCCCTACAATACAGATTATGTGGACTTTTCTACCTCTTTATCAATTTTTCCCTCCAATTATCCCATATGTATATGTTTGCAATTTTTAAAATAAGAAAGTTCTAAACAGCATATCTTCTCCCTGGCTGTAGCACCTTTCCAACTTCAGGTCACTGATTGTTTTTCTGGACTTTTACTTGGCTCTTCCCCACTCTGTAGATTTGAGTCTTGACAAACCTCTTTTTTCCTGTGTACCACCTTCCTCTCGCCACTAGGTGGCACCACACACTCACTAATTTTTATTGTAAAGTTTAAACAAAAAAAGACCTGCAGTAAATCCTTTAACCAGCCTCATGCCTTACATATTGTATTTATTACTTCTCTCTGCCCTGCACTACAGATTCTGTGGACTTTTCCACCTCTTTCTCATTTTTCCCTCCAATAATCCCATATGTATACCTTTGCAATATTTGAAATAAGAAAGTTCTAAACTGCATGCCTTCTCCCTGGCTGTAGCGCCTTTCCAACTTCAGGTCAATAATTGTTTTTCTGGACTTTTTCTTGGTTCTTCCTGCTTTGTAGATTCAAGTCTCGATGAACCTTCTTCTTCCAGTGTATCACCCTCCTCTCGCAACTCATTGCCAGCATACACCCATTGATTGTGACTGCAAAGTTTAAAACAAAAAAGACCTGCAGTAAATCCTGTACTCAGCCTCATGCCTTATGTACTGTATTTATAATTCTCTCTGCCCTACACTACATATTCTGTGGACTTTTCCACCTCTTTCTCATTTTTCCCTCCAATAATCCCATATGTATACCTGCCAATTTTTGAAATAAGAAAGATCTAAACTAAATGCCTTCTTCCTGGCTGTAGCACCTTTCCAGCTTCAGGTCACTGATTGTTTTTCAGGACTTTTTCTTGCTCTTCCCACTCTGTAGATTTGAGTCTCGATGAACCTTCTACTTCCAGTCTACCACCCTCCTCTCGCCACTAGGTGGCAGCATATACCCATTGAATGTGACTGTAAAGTTAAAAACAAAAATGACCTCCAGTAAATTCTTTAACCAACCTCATGCCATGCATATTGTATTTGATTCTGTAGACATTTACACCTCTTTCTCACTTTTTCCCTCCAATATTCCCATGTCTATACTTTTTCAGTTTTTGAAATAAAAAAGTTCTGAACTGGAGTCCTTCTCCCTAGCTGTAGCACCTTTCCAACTTCAGGTCACTGATTTTTTTTTTACTTTTTCTTGCCTCTTCCACTCTATAGATTCGAATCTCAACAAACCTTCTTCCAGTGTACTACCCTTCACTCGCATCTAGGTGGCAGCATACACCAATTGATTGTGACTGCAAAGTATAAATCAAGAAAGACCTACAGTAAATCCTCTAACCAGCCTCATGCATTACATATTGTATTTATTACTGCTCTCTGCCCTACACTACAGATTATGTGGACATTTCCACCTCTTTCTTATTTTTCCCTCAATATTCCCATATGTATACCTTTCAATTATTTAAATAAGAAAGTTTTAAACTGCATACCATCTCCATGGTTGTAGCACCTTTCCAACTTCCAGTCACTAATTGTTTTTCTGGACTTTTTCTTGGCTCTTCCCACTCTTTAGATTCTAGTCTTGATGAACCTCTTTCTTCCAGTGTACTACCCTCCTCTCACCACTAGGTGGGAGCATACACCCATTGATTGTGACTGTAAAGTTTAGAACAAAAAAGACCTGCAGTAAATCCTGTACCCAGCCTCATGCCTTACGTATTGTATTTACTACTTCTCTCTGGCCTACACTACAGATTATTTGGACTTTTCCACCTCTTTCTCATTTTCCCTCCAATAACCCTATATGTATACCTTTGCAATTTTTGTAATATGAACATTCTAAACTGCATACCTTCTCCCTGGCTGTAGCATCTTTAAAACTTCAGGTTCTTTATTGTTTTTCTGGACTTTTTTTTGGCACTTCCTGCTCTGTAGATTCCAGTCTTGATGAACCTCCTTCTTCCAGTGTATCACCCTCCTCTCGCCACTAGGTGGCAGCATATACCCACTGATTGTGACTGCAAAGTTTAAAACAAAAAAGACCTGCAGAAAATTCACTAACCAGCCTCATGCCTTACGTATTGTATTTATAATTCTCTGTAAGCTACACTTTAGATTCTGTGGACCACCTCTTTCTCATTTTTTTCCCTCCAATAATCCCAAATCTATACTTTTGCAGTTTTTTGAAATAAAGTTCTAAACTGCATACCCTCTCATGGCTTTAGCACCTTTCCAACTTCAGGTTATTTAATTTTTTTCGGAATGTTTTCTTGCCTCTTCAAATTCTGTAGATTTGAGTCTCAATGAAGCTTCTTCTTCCAGTGTACCACACTCTGCTCACCTCCAGGTGGCGGCATACACACATTGATTGCGGCTGTTAAGTTTAGACAAGAAAGAACTGCAGTAAATCCTCTAATCAGCCTCATGCATTACATATTATATTGTTTACTTCTCTCTGCACTACAATACAGATTTTGCTGACTTTTCCACCTCTTTCTTGTTTTTTTTTCCCTCCAATAATCCGATATGTATACCTTTGCAATTTTTGAAATAAGAAAGTTCTAAACTGAAAACCTTCTCCCTGACTGTAGCACCTTTCCAACTTCAGGTCACTGATTGCTTTTCTGGACTTTTTTTTGGCTCTTTCTGCTCTGTAGATTTAAGTCTTGAAGAACACTCTTCTCCCAGTGTACCACCCTCCTTTTGCCACTAGGTAGCAGCATATACTACAGATTCTGTAGACTTTTCCACCTCTCTCTCATTTTTCCATCCAATAATCCCAGATGTAAACTTTGCAATTTTTCAAATAAAGTTATTAACTGCATACCTTCTCCCTGGCTGTAGCACCTATCTAACTTCAAGTCACTATTTGTTTTTATGGACTTTTTCTTGGCTCCTCCCACTCTGTAGATTCCAGTCTTGATTACCCTTTTTCTTCCAGTGTACCAACCTCCTCTCACCACTAGGTGGCAGCATATACCCATTGATTCTGACTGTAAAGTTTAAACAAAAAAAGACCTGCAGTAAATCCTCTAACCAACCTCATGCCTTATGTATTGTGTTTATTACTTCTCTCTGCCCTATACTACAGATTCTGCAAACTTTTCCACCACTTTCTCATTTTTTCCTTCCAATAATCCCAGATGTATACCTTTGCACTTTTTTCAAATAAGAATGTTCTAAACTGCATACCTTCTCTCTGAATGTAGCACCTCCCCAACTTCAAGTTACTGATTGTTTTTCTGGACTTGTTCTTGGCTCTTCCCACTCTGTAAATTCAAGTCTTGATGATCTTCCTTCTACCAGTGTACCACCCTCCTCTGGCCACTAAATGGCAGCACACACCCATTGATTTTGACTGCAAAGTTTAAAACAAAAAAGACATACAGCAAATTCTCTAACCAGCCTCATGCCTTACGTAATGTATTTATAATTCTCTCTGACCTACACTAAAGTTTCTGTAGTTTTTTTCTACCTCTTTCTCATTTTTCCCTCCAATAATCCCATATCTATGCTTTTGCAATTTTTGAAATAAGAAAGCTGTAAACTGCATGCCTTCACCCAGGCTGTAGCACCTTTCCAACTTCAGGTCACTGATTGTTTTTCTGGACTTTATCTTGGCTCTTCCCGCTCTGTAGATTGAAGTCTCGATGAACCTTCTCCCAGTGTACCACCCTCCTCTTGCCACTAGGAGGCAGCATACTCCATTTGATTGTGACTGTAAAGGTTAAACAGAAAAGATCTGTAGTAATCCCTTTATCCAGCCTTATGCCTTATGAATTGTATTTATTATTCCTCTCTGCCCTGCACTACAGATTCTGCAGACTTTCCCTACCATTTTCAAATTTTTACCTTTCAATACTCCCAGATGTATTCGTTTGCATTTTTTTCAAATAATAAAGTTCTAAACTGCATACCTTCGCCCTGGCTGTAGCACCTCTCCAACTTCAAGTCACTGATTGTTTCTCCAGATGTTTTCTTGGCTCTTCCCACTCTGTAGATTTGAGTGTCGATGAACCTTCTTCTTCCAGTGTACCACCCTCCTCTTGCCACAAGGTGGCAGCATACACCCATTGATTGTGACTGTAAAGTTTAAAAAGAAAAAGACCTGCAGTAAATCCTTTAACCAGCCTCATACCTTACATATTGTATTTATGAGTCTCTCTGCCATACACTACAGATTCTGTGGACATTTCCACCTCTTTCTCATTTTTCCCTCCAATAATCCCAGATGTATCCATTTCAATTTTTTCAAATAAGAAAGTCATAAACTGCATACCCTTCCCCTGGTTGTAACACCTTTCCAACTTCAGGTCACTGATTTCTTTTGGACTTTTTCTGGGATCTTCCCACTTTGTAGATTTGAGTTTCGATAAACCTTCTTCTTCCAGTGTACCACCCTCCTCTCACCACTAGGTCACACCGTATTCCCCTTGATTGTGACTGTAAAGTTTAAACAAAAAGACCTTCAGTAAAACATCTAAGCAGCCTCATGCCTTTTGTATTCTAGTTATTACTTTTCTCTGCACTACACTACAGATTCTTTGGCCATTTCCACCACTTTCTCGTTTTTCTGTCCAATAATCCCATATGTATACCTTTGCAATTTTTGAAATAAGAAAGTTCTAAACTGCATGCCTTCTTCCTGGCTATAGCACCTTTCCAACTTCAAATCACTGATTGTTTTTCTTGACTTTTTCTTAGCTCTTCCCACTCTGTAGATTTGAGTCTCAATGAACCTTCTCCTTCCAGAGTACCACCCTCCCCTGATCACTAAGTGGCAGCACTCACTCATTGATTGTCACTGTCAAATTTAAAACAAAAAAGGCCTGCACTAAATCCTGTACCCAGCTTCATGCCTTACGTACTGTATGTATAATTCTTTCTGCCCTACACTACATATTCTGTGGACTTTTCCACCTCTTTCTCATTTTTTCCCTCCAATAATCCCATATGTATACCTTTGCAATTTTTGAAATAAGAAAGTTCTAAACTGCATACATTCTCCCAGGATGTAGCAGCTTTCCAACTTCAG
Source organism: Protopterus annectens (assembly GCF_019279795.1). Lineage (NCBI taxonomy): Eukaryota > Metazoa > Chordata > Ceratodontiformes > Protopteridae > Protopterus > Protopterus annectens. The sequence continues at coordinate 1,868,229,213 of NC_056741.1, read as the reverse complement.
GTTATTTATTGTTTTTCTGGACTTTTTCTTGCTTCTTCCCACTGTAGATTCCAGTCTTGATGAACTTCCTTCCTTCAGTGGACCACCCTCCTCTCACCACTAGATGGCAGTATACACCCATTGAATCTGACTGTAAACTTTAAACAAAAAAGACCCGCAGTAAATCCTCTAACCAGCCTCATGCCTTAAGTAATAAATATAATACGTAAGGCATGAGGCTAGTTAGAGGATTTACTGCAGTTCTTTTTTGTTTAAACTTTACAGTCAGAATCAATGGGTGTATTGTGAAACCTAGTGGTGAGAGGAGGTTGGTACACTGGAAGAAGGAAGTTCATCAAGACTGGAATCTACAGAGTAGGAAGAGCCAAGAACAAGTCCAGAAAAACAATCAGTGACTTGTTGGAGAGGGACTACAACCAGGGAGAAGATATGCAGTTTAGTACTTTCTCATTTGAAAAACTGCAAAGGTATACATCAGGGATTATTGGAAAGTGCTGGTCTGCATGATTTACTACAGGTCTTTTTTGTTTAAACTTTACAGTCTCAATCAATGGGTGTATGGTGCGACCTAGTGGTGAGAGGAGGGTGGTACACTGAAAGAAGAAGGTTAGTCAAGACTCAAATCAATACAGTGGGAAGAGCCAAGAAAAATTCCAGAAAAATAATCAATGACTTGAAGTTGGAGAGGTGCTACAGCCAGGGAGAACATATGCACCTTATAACTTTCTTATTTGAAAACCTGCAAAGGTATACATCTGGGATTACTTACTTCTTTCTGCCCTACAATACAGATTCTGTGGATTTTTCTACCTCTTTATCATTTTTCCTTCCAATTATCCTATATGTATACCTTTGCAATTTTTAAAATAAGAAAGTTCTAAACAGCATATCTTCTCCCTGGCTGTAGCACCTTTCCAACTTCAGGCCACTGATTGTTTTTCTGGACTTTTTCTTGGCTCTTCCCCGCTCTGTAGATTTGAGTCTCGACAAACCTCCTTTTTCCTGTGTACCACCCTCCTCTCACCGCTAGGTGGCACCACACTAATTCTTATTGTAAAGTTTAAACAAAAAAGACCTGCAGTAAATCCTTTAACCAGCCTCATGCCTTACATATTGTATTTATTACTTCATTCTGCCCTGCACTACAGATTCTTTGGACTTTTCCACCTCTTTCTCATTTTCCCTCCAATAATCCTATATGTATACCTTTGCAATTTTTGAAATAAGAAATTTCTAAACTGCATACCTTCTCCCAGGCTGTAGCACCTTTCCAACCTCAGGTTCTTTATTGCTTTTCAGGACTTTTTCTTACCTCTTCCCACTCTGTAGATTCCATTCTTGGCGATACTCCTTCTTCTAGTGTATCACCCTTCTCTCACCACTAGTTGGCAGCATACACCCAATGATTGCGGCTGTAAAGTTTAAACAACAAAGACCTGCAGTAAATCCTCTAACCAGTCTCATGCCTTACGTATTGTGTTTATTGCTTCTCTCTGCCTTACACTACAGATTCTGTTGACTTTTCCACCTCTCTCTCATTTTTCCTTCCAATAATCCCAGATGTAAACCATTGCAATTTTTCAAATAAGAAAGTTATTAACTGTATACCTTCCCCCTGGCTGTAGCACCTATCCAACTTCAAGTCACTAGTTGTATTTCTGGACTTTCTCTTCGCTCTTCCCACTCTGTAGATTCCAGTCTTGATGAACCTCTTTCTTCCAGTGTACCACCCTCTTCTCACCACTAGGTGGCAGCATACACCCATTGATTCTGACTGTACAGTTATACAAAGACCTGCAGTAAATCCTCTAACCAGCCTCATGCCTTATGTATTCTGTTTATTACTTTTCTCTGCTCTACACTACAGATTCTCATTTTTTTCCTTCCAATAATCCCAGGTGTATTACTTTGCACTTTTTCAAATAAGAAAGTTCTAAACTGCATACTTCACCCTGGCTGTAGCACCTTTCCAACTTCAAGTTACTGATTGTTTTTCTGGACTTGTTCTTGGCTCTTCCCACTCTGTAGATTCCAGTCTTGATGAACCTCCTTCTTCCAGTGTATCACCCTCCTCTCACCACTAGGTGGCAGCGTGCACCCACTGATTGTGACTGCAAAGTTTAAAACAAAAAATACCTGCAGTAAATCCTGTACTCAGCCTCATGCCTTACGTACTTTATTTATAATTCTCTCTGCCCTACACTACATATTCTGTTGACTTTTCCACCTTTTTCTCATTTTATCCCTCCAATAATCCCATATGTATACCTGCCAATTTTTGAAATAAGAAAGGTCTAAACTGAATACCTTCTCCCTAGCTGTAGCACCCTTCCAGTTTCAGGTCACTGATTGCTTTTTGGGACTATTTCTTGCTTTTCCCGCTCTGTAGATTCAAGTCTCATTGAACCTTCTTCATCCAGTGTACCACCTTCCTCAAGTCACTAGGTTGTAGCATGCACCCATTGATTGTGACTGTAAAGTTTAAACAAAGAAGACCTGCAGTAAGTTCTCTAATCAGCCTCATGCCTTCTGTATTGTATTTGTAATTCTATCTGCCCTACACTACATATTCTGTGGACTTTTCCACCTCTTTCTCATTTTTCCCTCCAATAATCCCATATGTAAACCTTTGCAATTTTTGAAATAAGAAAATTCTAAACTGCAAACCTTCTCCCTGGCTGTAGCACCTTTTCAACTTCAGGTTATTTATTGTTTTTCTGGTCTTTTTCTTGCCTCTTTCTGCTCTGTAGACTTGAGTCTCAACAAATGTTTTTCTTCCAGTGTATCACCCTCCTCTCACCACTAGGTGGCAGCATACACCCATCGACTGTGACTGTAACGTTTAGACAAAAAAACCTGCAGTAAATTCTCTAACCAGCTTCATGCCTCACGTATTATATTTATATTTTCTCTTTTCCCTACAGTACAGACTCTGTGGACTCCTTCTTCTCATTTTTTCTCTCCTATAATCCCATATGTATACCTTTGGAATTTTTGAAGTAATAAAGTTCTAAACTACATACCTTCGCACTGGCTGTAGCACCTTTCCAACTTCAGGTTACTGATTGTTTTTCTGGACTTTTTCTTGTCTCTGCCCACTCTGTAGATTCCAGTCTTGATGAACCTTCTTCTTCCTGTATACCATCCTTCTCTTGCCACTAGGTGGTAGCATACACCCATTGACTCTGATGGTAAAGTTTAAATAAAAAACACCTGCAATAAATTCTTTAACCAGCCTCATGCCATACGTATTGTATTTATTTCTTCTCTCTGCCCTAGACTACAAATTCTGTGGACTCTTCCACCTCTTTCTCATTTTTTCCCTCCAATAATCTCATATGTATACCTTTGTAGTTTTTGAAATAAGAAAGTTCTAGACTGCATGCCTTCTTCCTGCCTATAGCACCTTACCAACTTCAGGTCAATGATTGTTTTTCTGGACTTTTTCTTGGCTCTTCCCACTTTGTAGAATTGAGTCTTTGCGAACCTTCTTCTTTCAGTGTAGCACACTCCTTTCACCATTAAGTATCAGAATACACCTTTTGATTCTGACTGTAAAGTTTAAACAAAAAATACCTGCAGTAAATCCTCTAACCAGCCTCATGCCTTACGTATTGTATTTATTACTTCTCTTTGCCCTACACTACAGATTCTGTAGACTTTGACTCCTATTTCTCATTTTTTTTCTTTCCAATAAATCCATATATATACCTTTGCTATTTTCGAAATAAGAAAGTTCTAAACTGCATACTGTCTACCTAGCTGTAGCATCTTCCCAACTTCAGATCACTAATTGTTTTTCTAGAGTTTTTCTTGGCTCCTCTTTACCTTCTACCGGGCTGTAGCACCTTTCCAACTTCAGGTCACTGATTGTTTTTCTGCACTTTTTCTTTGCTCTTCCCACTTAGTAGATTTGAGGCTCGATGAAACATCTTCTTCCAGTGTACCACCCTCATCTCACCACAAGGTGGCAGCATACACCCACTGATTGTGACTGTAAAGTTTAAAACAATCAAGACCTGCAGTAAATCCTCTAACCAGCCTCTTGCCTTTTGTATTGTATTTATAATTCTCTCTGCTCTACACTACAGATTTTCTGGACTTTCCACCTGTTTTTCATTTTTCCTTCCAATAATCCCATATGTATACCTTGCAATTTTTGAAATAAGAAAATTTTAAACTGCATATCTTCTCACTGGCTGTAGCACCTTTACAACTTCAGGTCATTTATTGTTTTTCTGGACTTTCTTTTGACCCTTCCATCTCTGTAGATTTGAGTCTCACCGAACCTTCTTTTTCCAGTGTACCACCCTCCTCTCACCACTAGGTGGCAGTATACACCCATTGATTCTGACTGTAAAGTTTAAAACAAAGAAGACCTGAGATAAATCCTCTAACCAGTCTCATGCCTTACATATTGAATTTATTACTTCTCTCTGCCCTACACTACAGATTCTGTAGACTTTTCTGCCTCTCTCTCATTTTTTTCCCTCCAATAATCCCATATGTATACGTTTGCAATTTTTGAAATAAGAAAGTTCTAAACTGCATACCTTCTCCTTGGCTGTAGCATTTTTGCAACTTCAGCTCACTGATTTTTTTTTTGGACTTTTTATTGGCTCTTCCCGCTCTTTAGATTCGAGTCTCAAACCTTCTTCTTCCAGTGTACCACCCTCCACTCACCACTAGGTGGCAGCATACATCCATTGATTGTGACTATAAAGTTTGAAACAAAAAACACCTGCAGTAAATCCTCTAACTAGCCTCATGCCTTGCATATTTTATTTATAATTCTCTCTGCCCTACATTACAGATTCTGTTGACTTTTCCACATTTTTCTCATTTTCCCCTCCAGTAATCCCATATGTTTACCTTTGCAATTTTTAATTTCAGGTCACTGATTATTGTTCTGGATTTTTTCTTGGCTCTTCTCACTCTGTAGTATTGAGTCTCAAAGAACCTTATTCCAGTTTACCAACCTCCTCTCGCCACTAGGTGACAACATACATCCATTGATTGTGACTGAAAAGTTTAAACTAAAAAATCCTGCAGTAAATCCTCTAATTCCTCATGGCTTACTTAATGTATTTATACTTCTCTCTGCCCTACACTACAGATTCTGTGGACATTTCCACTTCTTTCTCATTTTTCCTCCCAATAATCCCATATTTATACCTGTGCAATTTTTGAAATAAGGAAGTTCTAAACTGCATACCTTCTCCCTGCCTTTAGTACCTTTCCACCTTCAGGTCACTGTTTGTTTTTCTGGACTTTTTCTTCGGCCTTCCTGCTCTTTATATTTGAGTCTTGAATGTTCTTCTTCCAGTGTACCACCTTCCTCTCACCACTAGGTGGAAACATGCGCTCATTGATTGTGACTGTAATGTTTAAAACAAAAAAGACCGGCAGTAAATCTTCTAACCAGCCTCATGCTTTACGTATTGCATTTTTAATTCTTTATGCCCTATACTACAGATTATGTGTACTTTTCCACCTCTTTCTCATTTTTCCTCCAATAATCCCATATGTATACCTATGCAATTTTTTTAATAAGAAAGTTCTAAACTGTATACCTTCTCCCTGACTGTAGCACCTTTCCAACTTCAAGACACTGATTTTTTGGACGTTTTCTTGGCTCTTTCTGCTCTGTAGATTTGAGTCTCAACTAACCTTTTTCTTCCAGTGTAACATGCTCCTCTCGCCACTACCTGGCAGCATACACCCATTGAATGTGACAAAAGTTTAAAACAAAAAGGACCTGCAGTAAATCCTCTAACCAACCTCATGCCTTGTGTGTTGTAGTTATAATTCTCTCTGCCCTACACTACTGATTCTGTGGACTTTTCCACCGCTTTCTCATTTTTTCATTCCAATTATCTCATACGTATACCTATGCAATTTTTGAAATAAGAAAGTTTTAAACTGTATACCTTCTCCCTGGCTGTAGCACCATTCCAACGTCAGGACATGGATTGTTTTCCTGGAGTTTTTCTTGGCTTTTCCCTCTCTGTAGATTCAAGTCTCGAACCATCTTCTTCCAGTGTACTATGCTCCTCTTGCCACTAGATGGCAGCATACACCCATTGATTATGACTGTAAACTTTAAACAAAAAAAGACCTGCAGTAAATCCTCTAACAAGCTTCATGCCTTGTGTGTTGTATCTATTACATCACTCTTCCCTACGCTACAGATTCTTTGGACTTTTGTATCTCTCTCTCTCTCTATCTCTCTCTCCAATAATCTCATATGTATACCTTTGCAATTTTTAAAATAAGAAAGTTATAAACTGCAAACCTTCGCATTAGCTGAAGCACTTTTCCAACTTCAGGTCAGTGATTGTTTTTCTAAGCTTTTTTTGCTCCTCCTGCTCTGTAAATTCAAGTCCCGATGAACTTTCTTCTTCCAGTGTACCACCCCTCTCTCTCCACTAGGTGGCAGCATACGCCCATTGATTATGATTGTAAAGTTTAAAAAGAAAAGACCTGCAGTAAGTCCTCTAACTAGCCTCATGCCTTATGCATTGTATTTATCATTCTCTCTGCCCTACAATACAGATTCTGTGTACATTTCCACCTCTTTCCCATTTTTCCCTCCAATAATCCCATATGTATGCCTTTGCAATTTTAAAAATAATAAAATTCTAAATTGCATACCTCCTTCCTGGCTGTAGCACCTTTCAAACTTCAGGTCACTGATTGTTTTTCTGCACTTTTTCTTTGCTCTTCCCCCTGTGTAGATTCGAGTCTCGAACCTTCTTCTTCCAGTGTACCGCTCGCCTCTCGCCACTAGGTGGCAGCAGACACCCACTGATTGGGACTGTAAAGTTTAAAACAGAAAAGACCTGCAGTAAATCCTCTAACCAGTCTTATGCCTTTCGTATTCTTTTTATAATTTTCTCTGCCCTACACTACAGATTCTCTGAACTTTTCCACCTTTTTCTCATTCTTCCCTCCAATAATCCCATATGTATACCTTCGCAATTTTTGAAATAAAGTTCTAAACTGCATACCTTCACCTTGGCTGTAGCACCTTTCCAACTTCAGATCACGGATTGTTTTTCTTTTTGGACTTTTTCTTGGTTCTTCCCACTCTGTTAATTCGAGTCTCGACAAAACTTCTTCGAGTGTAGCACCCCCCACTCGCCACTAGGTGGCAGCATACACCACTGATTGTGCCTGTAAAGTTTAAAAGAAGAGAGAAATGCAGTAAATCCTCTAACCAGCCTAATATCTTACGTTTTGTATTCATAATTCTCTCTACCATACACTACAGATTTTGTAGATTTTCCCACCTCTTTCTCATTTTCCCCTCCAATAATTCCATATGTATACATTTACAATTTTTGAAATAAGAAAGTTCTAAACTGCACACCTTCTCCCTTGCTGTATTGCCTTTCCAACTTCAGGTCACTGATTGTTGTTCTGGACTTTTTCTTGGCTCTTCCTGCTCTGTAGATGCTTGTCTCGACGAACCTTCTTCTTCCAGGGAACCATCTTCCTCTCGCCACTAGGTGGCATTATACACCCATTGATTGTTACTGTAAAGTTTAAAACAAAAAAGACCTGCAGTAAATCCTCTAACCAGCCACAAGCCTTACATATTATATTTATAATGCTCTACACTATGTACACAACAGATTCTGTATACTTTTCCATCTCTTTCACTTTCTCCCCAATTATCCCATATGTATACCTTTGCAAGTTTTGAAATAAGAAAGTTCTAAGCTGCAGACCTTCTCCCTGGCTGTAGCACCTTTCCAAATTCATGTCAGTGATTGTTTTTCTGGAATTTTTCTTGGCTCCTCTCATTTTGTTGATTCGAGTCTTGATGAACCTTCTTCTTCCAGTGTACCACCCTCCTCTTGCCACTAGGTCGGAGCATACACCCATTGATCATGACTATAATGTTTAAATCAAAAAAGACCTGCAGTAAATCCTCTAACCAGCCTCAAGACTTACATATTGTATTTATGATTGTCTCTGCACTATACTACAGATTCTGTGGACTTTTCCACCTCTTTCTCATTTTTTCCCTCCAATAATCCCATATGTAAACCTATGCAATTTTTTGAAATAAGAAAGTTCTAAACTACATACCTTCTCACTGGCTGTAGCACATTTCCAACTTCAGGTCACTAATTTATACCTTTGCAATTTTTGAAATAAGAAAGTTATAAACTGCATACCTTCTCCCTGGATGTAGCACCTTTCCAACTTTACATCAGATATTTTTTTAGGCTTTTTCTTGGCTCTTCCCACTCTGTAGATTTGAGTCTTGACAAACCTTGTTCTTCTAGTGTACCACCCTCTTCTCCCCACAAAGTGGCAGTATACACTCATTGATTCTGACTGTAAAGTTTAAAACAAAAAAGACCTGCAGTAAAACCTCTAACATGCCTCATGCCTTATGTATTATATTTATTCTCTCTGCCCTACACTACAGATTCTGTGAACTTTTCCACCTGTTTCTCATTTTTTCTTTCCAATAATTCCATATGGATACATTTGCAATTTTTGAAATAAGAACGTGATGAACTGCATACCTTCTCCCTGGCTTTAGCTCCTTTCCAACTTCAGGTCATTGATTGTTTTTCTATACTTTTTCTTGGCTCTTCCAACTCTGTAGATTTGAGTCTCACCGAATCATTTTCTTCCAGTGTACCATCCTTCTCTTACCACAGGGTGGTAGCATACACACACTGATTGTGACTGTAAAGTTTAAAACAAAAAAGACCTGCAGTAAATCCTCTAACCATCCTCATGCCTTAGGTATTGTATTTTTAATTATCTCTGCCCTACACTACAGATTCTGTGGACTTTTCCACCTCTTTCTCATTTTAACTGCCAATAATCCCATATGTATACCTCTGCAATTTTTGAAATAAGAAAGTTAAAAACTGCATACCTTCTCCCTGGCTACAGCACCTTTCCAACTTCAGATCACTGATTTTTTTTGTACTTTTTCCTTGGCTCTTCCCACTCTGTAGATTTGAGTTTTAATGAACCTTCTTCTTCCATTGTACCACCCTCATGTCACCACTAAGTGGCAGCATTCACCCACTGATTGTGACTTCTTCTGTCTGCTCATGATTCGCAGTGGAGTTTTACGGTGTTGAGTTGCCAGCCCAACACCCAACCTTCCACAGAAGACACACACATGCACACACACTCACACCTAGGGCCAGTTTAGAGTATCCAATCCTCCTACTGCATGTCTTTGGGATATGGGAGGAAACCGGAGCACCTGGAATAAACCCACACAACCACAGGGAGGACATGCAGACTCTGCACAAAAGGCACCCAAGCCGAAAATTGAACTTGAGAACCTCTTGCTGTGAGGCTGCAATGCTCACCGCTGCAACATTGCAGCCGCCCACCCATTGATTGTGACTGTAAAGTTTAAAACAAAAAAGACCTGCAGTAAATCCTCTAACCATCCTCATGCCTTATAGGTTCATAGGTTCATACTAGGCTATCTACCCTAGGGCATTTATAAGCCTAGCCAGAGTTGTGTGGCTTTCACCACCCCTTAGGTTGAAGAATACTATACCCATTAGTTTGCCGTGCCTCTGTCCAGCAGTGATACAGAGATGATCCCCGGGGTAAACCTACGATCTCCCATCCACTGGTCAAGATTCCTCTTGAACAGAGCCAGCGAGGTGCTCTGTCTCACATGGACCTGGATTCTGTTCCACAGCATAGGGAGTCTCTGGGTGATGAATCTGTCCCTCCAGCACATCCTATTTATATCCGTGTTGAGGTTTAAGTCTCTTGCTCTTGTGGCTCTGGTGGATTTGAATTTTTTAAGGTGGAGCATGTCCATTAATTCCGGGTTGGACATGGCCTTGTATGTCAGGCACAGGTCACCTCTGAGCAGGCGGTATGCGACTGAATAGAGCTGGAGTTTCTTCAGTCGGGCAGCATATGACATATTTTTGAGCCCCTTTATCCTTTTGGTGAGGAACTTTTGGGGTCTTTCCAATTGCTGCAGGTGTCGGGTAAGATACATTCCGAATGGGGCATTGTACTCAATCACTGGTCTGATAAGTAAAGAGTACAGGGGAACAATGACCTCCCTTGATCTGGATGTGAATCCCTTCATAATCAGGTGGGCAATGTAGAAGGTCCTCCTAACCACTTTGGCAATGTGAGTGTCAAAAGAAAGGTTACTGTCAACTTGGGTCCCCAGGTCCCTGATAACCTCTTCTGTGCTTAATGGATTGCCACCTATGTGGTAACTTGGGGTTACCTTGTTTTTACCAAAGGGTATGACTATACATTTTTTGGCGTTTAGCTTAAGGCCATGGCTCTGGCACCAGTTATCTGTTTCTATGAGACCTGTCTGAAGGATATCTGTGTCTGATGGATTTTCAACTATGGCGCCCAGTTTGCAGTCATCTGCAAACTTTGTCAGCCACAATCCTCCTATGTTTGCCTGCACTTCTGAAAAGTAGATGCCGAACAACAGGGGGCCCAGGACTGAGCCCTGTGGGACACCGCTTGTGACCAGCTTGGAGTCTGACATGGCACCAGCAACTCTAACCCTGTGGGTTCTGTCCTTGAGCCAGTTTGCAACCCATCTTGTGACATATGGGTTTACATTTAAGCTGGTGAGCTTTTCTATGATACCCGAGTGGGTATTGTGTCGAAAGCTTTTGCAAGGTCAAGGTAGGCTGTGTGAACTGCCTTACCCTCATCAATGGCCTTGGTGACTGTTTCAAAAAAGTCGACCAAGTTCAAGAGGCATGATCTGCCCTTGACAAAGCCAAATTGGGTAGGATCCAATGTCTGTAGGTCCCCTATGTCTTTATTTATGAGTTCCATTATGATCCTCTCCATAGCTTTGCAGACCAGGCTTGTTAAGCTTATGGGGCAGTAATTACCAGGGTCCGTAGAAGCACCGTCTTTGTGGAGTGGGACCACAGTTGCCATACGCCACTCTTTGGGTACGTATCCTGTGGTAAGGCTAAGATTAAACAGCAGCCTTATGTGTGGGTTTAGTTCCTCATTGAGTTTGTGTAGCACACAGCTGGGGACACCATCCGGTCCCATTGATGCTTTAGAGAGAGCAGCTCTCACCTGGGCATTTGAGATGATTGGGAGGCTACACTCTGCTGGGATAGATATTTCTCCTTTTGGGGGGGAGGGAGGGGAGAAATTTGCCCTGAACCTGTCTGCCAGTATGTTTGCAATGTCTGTGGGTTCAGTGATTTTTGTATCATTTTGGACTAATTCTGAGCATATCTGGGAGTTTCCACCCAGGTTTCTAACATAGCTAAAGAAGGCCTTATGATTGTCTTTTGAGTCCTTGGCGATTTTTCTCTCAAAGTTGGCCTTGGATGATTTTATGAGTGATCGTAGTTTTTTACTAGTATTGATCAGAGATGTCTTCCCTTTTAGGGATTTTGCTCTATCTTGTAGTAGCTTTCTCCTCTTGTTGTAAAGTTTGTTTATGGCTGGGGTCCACCAGATCAGGCGCTTGCCTTTGGTGGAAAGGGTCTTGATTTTATTTGGGATTGCTTGATCCATGCAATCCTGGAGGTGCTCGTAGAAAGCATTTGTAAGGGATTCAGCAGCGTGGGTTGTGGTTTCCACTGGCTCGGGGGCCTTGAAGGATACCACACCAGTCTTAAGAAGTGTGAAGTTGGCTTTTGAGAAGTTCTTCACTGTGGTCTTTTTTGTTGGGCGGGCGCGCGGGATGTGGATCTCCAGTGAGATTAGTTTATGGTCTGATCTCACCAATGAGGGATATACTTCCGGTGTGGAGCATTTTGTCCCCATGTTTGTGATGATCAGGTCTAGTATATTCTCTTCTCTTGTGGGAATGGTGACAAGTTGTTCCATAGCATTTGAGTTTATGAACTCCAGGAACCTTTGGGCTAGGGTATTGGGGCTTGAGTAATGTTCCCAGTCTATGTTTGGGTAGTTGAAGTCACCCAATATGATGGTGTTTGGAGAGAAATTTATACTCTCCAGTGTCTTCAGGAAGGCTGTGTGGGGTTCCTGAGTTTGAGAGGGTGGCCTGTAACATGCTACAAACTGTAGAGCAGTTTTGCCTATGGTTAATTGCACCTGAATGGTCTCTGATGCTTCATGCGTTGCCAACAGCATGGAGGTGTGAGTATCCTTGATGAATATGGATACACCCCCTCCTTTTGTGGTACGGTCCGGGTTTTGGGGCTGGAACGCATGATATGAGGTAAAACCTGATAGTGCCGGGGTGCTCTCAGGAGCCTTGAACCAGGTTTCAGTCACAGCACAGACATCGATGTTCTCCATACTGAGGAGGGCTTCGAGGATGTGCATCTTGAGATTTAGACTTCTGGCATTGAGCAGCATTACCCTTAGTTTTTTTCCATTATTGTTTTCTAGGGCGGTGGGTTTAGAATTTGAGCCTTGTCTAAAAAAGGCACTATGGGGGTGGCAAGAGCCTTTGCCAATATCCAGAAACCCAGGGGTGACAGGTGCAAGCCGTCCCTTGTGAAGCAGTGTGGCTTGTCAAGCATGTCATCCCAGGCAGACAGACATTGGATCCCCTTAGAATGACACCAGAAATTAAGCCAATTATTAAAACTGATCATTTTGTCTCTGTATTGTGGCATCATTCTTGGTGAAGGTAGGATACTGCTCAGGGTCAGGGTCATACCAGCCTGGGCTACATAATCTGAGAGCTCCTCTATGTCTCTTTTCATGTAGTCCAGGGAGGTACATCTCAGGTCATTCACACCGGCATGGACAATGACTGAGTCATACTTGTACTTGCTGTGGAGTGACCTGAGTGCTTGTGTTATGTGGCAGATTCTAGTGCCCGACAGGCAGCTTACTGTGACCCTCTCCTTGTTCAGTCTGGTGAGTGGGACATCAGTGTGTCTGACTATGGAGTCACCTATGACAAGTGTGTCTGGCATTGTGTTTGGCCTTAAGGGCTGTGACTGATTTGCACACTGACTTTGTGATCTATGTGTTGCTTGTGTTATGTCATGAGGTGGCAGTTGTTTGGGTGTCTGCTTTGGAGGCCTCTGCTGTTTTGGTAGATTTTTGATCAGTGCCTCCGAGTATGTCTTTGTGTGTTTATGTGTTTGATTTGTAGTTGTGATAGTTCTATGTGAGACTGGGTTTATGGTGTGTGTGGTTACCTTCTCCTCCTGTCTGGTTTTGCCAGTCCTGAGTTGAGAGAGCTCAGCCTCCAGTTTGGCTATATAGTTGCATCTCTCGCATGTATTTGTGTTTTGTGGGAGGAGGAGAGGGTTGTCTTGTACATGAGGCAATTGTAACATTGCCTCAATATTCCCAGATTCACCAGCTGAGCAGGAGAGGACGCTAGCAACTGACCCTTCGACATGCTAGAAGAAATGAAAAAGTTTGCTGTGTAACTGAGTCAGAAAGGACCTATAGGGAAGTGGGTACTCAAAGGGGTTTTAAGCTAGTGAAGTACCTTGTATAATATAGAAGTGCTTTACCTGACTAAAAAATGCTTTAGGAACAAGTGCTGAGCTTTACAGATAGAGAATAGACTGTTTAGATTACAAGTAGAGCAGTTCTAAGGGAAAAAATGAAGAGCAGACTTTATGGAGCCAGAAATAGTTTAACCTTGTTTAACCAGCGCTGCCCGATGGTGCTCTAGTGGCAACTCCGCGCTAAATCGCGCTAAATAGCGCTAAATGCAGAAAAGGCAATAAGTCAGTAGTACAGGCTAGCACACTTTAGTGGGCAGCCAAACAATTAAATTAAACAGCAAACAAACACTTTTCAACTTGAATTCCACTAATTTCGACTAAAATGTACTTTTAAGTGCAGATAATAAAAAATGCAGTAAATAACTATGAAAACAGTTAAAGCTTGCTCTAGGTAAGCAGTAGAAGGTAAAACAAATATAAAAAACAGCAGGATACTTAATCAGGAAAGCAGTCACTTTTTTCAGTTCTCTGTAGCCAGGAAGACTCAACAGGACCATGTGGAGCTGTGTCTGAGCAATATGGCTTCAAAAAAATGCCAGAGGCAGATTTTAACCAGGGAACTTCAAAAGAGCTAGAAATGGTCCAAAATGACCAATTACTACAGCTTCTTGTGCTGAGGTCACTTCCCTCAAGGACAGGTAGGCTATTCAAGGCTCTCCACTCCCACTAGTGAGCTAAGAAACTTCCTTCTATCCAAGTAAGGCAATGGACAACACAGGAACTACAACACAGCCCAGGATACAGCAAGACCTGTAAACTGGTCTAAACTAGTCTAAGAGAGGCAGGAAAACAAGGAATATTTTTTTTTTTGTTTTTAAATAGAAACACACAGAAATGCAGAAAAGGCAATAAGTCAGTAGTACAGGCTAGCACACTTTAGTGGGCAGCCAAACAATTAAATTAAACAGCAAACAAACACTTTGTGACTTGAATTCGACTAATTTCGACTAAAATGTACTTTTAAGTGCAGATAATAAAAAATGCAGTAAATAACTATGAAAACAGTTAAAGCTTGCTCTAGGTAAGCAGTAGAAGGTAAAACAAATATAAAAAACAGCAGGATACTTAATCAGGAAAGCAGTCGCTTTATGTATTGTATTTAGTATTCTCTCTGTCCTACACTAAAGATTCTGTGGACTTTTCCACCTCTTTCTCCATCTCCAATAATCTCATATGTATACCTTTGCAATTTTTGAAATAAGAAAGTTATAAACTGCAAACCTTTGCACTAGCTGTAGCACTTTTCCAACTTCAGGTCAGTGATTGTTTTTCTAAGCTTTTTTTTTTTGCTCCTACTGCTGTGTAAATTCAAGTCCCGATGAACTTTCTTCTTCTAGTGTACCACCTTCCTCTCTCCACTAGGTGGCAGCATGCACCCATTGATTGTGATTGTAAAGTTTAAAAAGAAAAGACCTGCAGTAAGTCCTCTAACTAGCCTCATGCCTTAAACATTGTATTTATCATTCTCTCTGCCCTACAATACAGATTCTGTGTACATTTCCACCACTTTCTCATTTTTCCCTACAATAACCCATATGTATGCCTTTGCAATTTTAGAAATAAGAAAATTCTAAACTGCATACCTACTTCCTGGCTGTAGCACCTTTCCAACTTCAGGTCACTGATTGTTTTTCTGCACTTTTACTTTGCTCTTCCCCCTCTGTAGATTTGAGTCTCGAACCTTCTTCTTCCAGTGTACCACTCGCCTCTCACCACTAGGTGGCAGCAGATGCCCACTGATTGTGACTGTAAAGTTTAAAACAAAAAAGACCTGCAGTAAATCCTCTAACCAGTCTTATGCCTTTCGTATTCTTTTTATAATTTTCTCTGCCCTACACTACAGATTCTCTGAACTTTTCCACCTTTTTCTCATTTTCCCTCCAATAATCCCATATGTATACCTTTGCAATTTTTGAAATAAAGTTCTAAGCTGCATACCTTCTCCCTTGCTTTAGCACCTTTCCAACTTCAGGTTACAGATTGTTTTTCTGGACTTTTTCTTGGCTCTTCCCACTCTTTAGATTTTAGTCTCGAAACTTCTTCCTCCAGTGTACAACCCTCCTCTCTTCACTAGGTGGCAGCATACACTCATTTACTGTGGCTGTAAAGCTTAAAACAAAAAAGAACTCCAGTAAATCGTCTACCCAGCCTCATGCCTTATGTATTGTATTTATAACTTCTCTCTTCCCTACACTACAGATTCTGTGGACATTTCCACCTATATCTCATTTTTTTTCTCCAATAATCCCATACGTATACCTTTGCAATTTTTGAAATTAGAAAGTTCAAAGCTGCATACCTCCTCCCTGGCTGTAGCACCTTTGCATCTTCAAGTCACTGATTGTTTTTCTGGACTTTTTCTTAGCTCTTCCCACACTGTAGGTTTGAGTCTCGATGAACCTTCTTATTCCAGTGTACCACTGTCTTCTCACCACTAGGTGGCAGCATACACCTACTGATTGTGACTGTAAAGTTTAAACAAAAAAGATCCGAAGTAAATCCTCTAACCAGACTCATGCCTTACGTATTGTATTTATTTCTTCCTCTGCCATACACTACAGATTCTGTGGACTTTTCTGCCTCTCTCTCATTTTTTTTCCTTCCAATAATACCATATGTATACCTTTGCTATTTTTGAAATAAGAAAGTTATTAACTGCATACCTTTTCCCTGGCTGTAGCACATTTCCGACTTTAGGTCACTGATTGTTTTTCTAGACTTTTTTTGGCTTACCCACACTTTAGATTTGAGTCTTGAACCTTCTTCTTCCAGTGTACCATCATCCACTCACCACTAGGTGGCAGCATACACCCATTGTTTGTGACTGTAAATTAAAAAAAAAAGACCTGCAGTAAATCCTCTAACTAGCCTCATGCCTTACATATTGTATTTATAATTCTCTCTGCCTACACTACAAATTCTGTGGACTATTCCACCTCTTTCTCATTTTTCCCTCCAATAATCCCATATGTATACCTTTGCAATTTTTGAAATAAGAAAGTTATAAACTGCATACCTTCTCCCTGGATGTAGCACCTTTCCAACTTTACATCAGAGATTTTTTTAGGCTTTTTCTTGGCTCTTCCCGCTCTGTAGATTTGAGTCTTGACAAACCTTGTTCTTCTAGTGTACCACCCTCTTCTCCCCACAAAGTGGCAGTATACACTCATTGATTCTGACTGTAAAGTTTAAAACAAAAAAGACCTGCCGTAAAACCTCTAACATGCCTCATGCCTTATGTATTATATTTATTCTCTCTGCCCTACACTACAGATTCTGTGAACTTTTCCACCTGTTTCTCATTTTTTCTTTCCAATAATTCCATATGGATACATTTGCAATTTTTGAAATAAGAACGTGATGAACTGCATACCTTCTCCCTGGCTTTAGCTCCTTTCCAACTTCAGGTCATTGATTGTTTTTCTATACTTTTTCTTGGCTCTTCCAACTCTGTAGATTTGAGTCTCACTGAACCATTTTCTTCCAGTGTACCACGCTTCTCTTACCACAAGGTGGTAGCATACACACACTGATTGTGACTGTAAAGTTTAAAACAAAAAAGACCTGCAGTAAATCCTCTAACCATCCTCATGCCTTAGGTATTGTATTTTTAATTATCTCTGCCCTACACTACAGATTCTGTGGACTTTTCCACCTCTTTCTCATTTTAACTGCCAATAATCCCATATGTATACCTCTGCAATTTTTGAAATAAGAAAGTTAAAAACTGCATACCTTCTCCCTGGCTACAGCACCTTTCCAACTTCAGATCACTGATTTTTTTTTGTACTTTTTCCTTGGCACTTCCCACTCTGTAGATTTGAGTCTTAATGAACCTTCTTCTTCCATTGTACCACCCTCATGTCACCACTAAGTGGCAGCATTCACCCACTGATTGTGACTTCTTCTGTCTGCTCATGATTGGCAGTGGAGTTTTATGGTGTTGAGTTGCCAGCCCGACACCCAACCTTCCACAGAAGACACACACATGCACACACTCACACCTAGGGCCAGTTTAGAGTATCCAATCCTCCTACTGCATGTCTTTGGGATATGGGAGGAAACTGGAGCACCTGGAATAAACCCACACAACCACAGGGAGGACATGCAGACTCTGCACAAAAGGCACCCAAGCCGAAAATTGAACTTGAGAACCTCTTGCTGTGAGGCTACAATGCTCACCGCTGCAACATTGCAGCCACCCACCCATTGATTGTGACTGTAAAGTTTAAAACAAAAAAGACCTGCAGTAAATCCTCTAACCATCCTCATGCCTTATGTATTGTATTTAGTATTCTCTCTGTCCTACACTACATATTCTGTGGACTTTTCCACCTCTTTCTCCATCTCCAAATTC
>NC_056741.1:1868192795-1868210899 GCF_019279795.1 Protopterus annectens | reverse complement strand
GTGCATGTTTAAACAAAAGTTACGCCCTACTGCTGATACATACAAATCCAGATTAGCTGTGAATCTGATAGCACAGGTGCCCATGGCAACCCCCCCATTTTTGTAGATAATAATGTCTTGAAATACAAAAATGTTATTATTGAGTACAAGATCCAATAGATGCTTAATTAAAATCTGTCTATTGTTACTATAATGAGAGCATGTGACAAGAACCTCTCTAATGGCTTGGAGACCCAAGTCATTCGGGATGCATGTAAATAAATCTTTTGCATCCATAGTAACAAGCAAATAATTATTCACATTTTTATCTAACTTGAATTCCTTCAAAAATTCTATCAGTTGATAAGAATCTCTGAGAATGTTGGGGATTTCATTCACAATAGGTCTTAAAAGGCGTTCTATAAATGAAGAGATGGTAGAAGTAATCCACCTTTCACTAGAGACAATGGGTCTCATAGGAACAGGACTAACCTCTTTATGTATCTTGGGCAAGCCTTTGATAATGGGAATTGTCGGAAACTCCACTAAGAAGTATTCATATATCTCACAACTTATCTGGCCACACATTAATAAGTTGTATAAGTCTGATTGTATATCTTTGATAGTTTTCTTCACAAAATCATGGGTAACCAAATCATATGTGTTACTATCTGATAGGAGGGCGGTCATGGTATTAATATAATCAGATGTATTCATTATCACCACCACCCCACCTTTATCTGCTGGCTTAATAGTAATCTCAGCATTTCTTTTCAACCTAAAGAGTGAACCTTGTTCTGGTAGTACATTAAAAATCCGCATCTTTTCTATTCCGAAAGCAAAACTACCTATAAAAATCTTTTTCGCACATTTTCAAAAAGCACTCTACATTATGTGACATCAAAGGTACAAAGTTACTTTTATGTTTAAAAAAGTCTTTCGATGCATCAGTATGCATAGCACTATTATCTTTAAAAAGGACTTTTAAAGAAACATTACGACAAAATAATCTTAGGTCAGTTAAGTCCTCATTAAGGTGACTGGTTTGAGAAGGAATAAAATTAAGACCTTTATTTAGAAGCGAGATATCAGATTCAGGCAAAACCATATCAGACAAATTATATACCAAAGAGTTCAATTTCTTTGCTTCCTTATTGCTCCATATTTCTGAGCCTTCCTTCAACTGCTGTTGAACTAATTCTCCACCCCATTTGCTGCTGCTCTCACCGAAAGGTAAAAAACAGCTCATAGCAGGGGCTGTATCTTTAGGTTTTGCTCCCGCTAAAATGAAAGTCTTAGCTGCTTGTTGGTTAGGGGGTGGAGTGTCGCTAGGAAAGCTAGCACCATTGGAATGGTTTAATGTAGAAATACTGGACGGTACTTCATTGCTTATAGTCTTACTGGAGTTAGAGACAAGAGAGATGAGACAACAGTCTACAGAGGTGGAACATAATACTGTCGAGTTGGAAAAGTTGATGTTTCTTCTACTGACTATATCAGATGTTACCGTGAGAGCTGTAATATTTCGTTCTCGGCCAGAGAAACACCTGGCCGAGAGCGAAATCATTAGCATCCCTCACAAGCTTTCTGTGTTTGGTTTGCTTTAACCTTTCACTAAATAGGTGTACCTGTGACCAAATATTTTCCAGCCTCTTAGTGAAGTATTCTGATTTAAATTGTTCGAGAATGTTACTTTGTTGTAAGTCTATTTTGTTCCATAACTCAGATTCAAGTGGGGCAAAATATTACAAAATAATATTACAAAAATTGCAAGGGTTTACATATAGGGTTATTGGAGGGAAAAATGAGAAAGAGGTGGAAAAGTCCAAAGAATCTGTACTGTAGAGCTGAGAGAACTAGTAAATATGTAATAGTGAAGGCATGTGGCTGGTTAGGTAATTTACTGCAGGTATAATTTTTGTTTTAAACTTACAGTCACAATCAATGGTGTGTATGCTTCTGCTCCACCTAGTGGTGAGAAAGGAGGGTGGTACACTGGAAGAAAAAAAGAGGTCTATTCAGACTCAAATCTACAGGAGTGGGAAGAGCCAAGAAAAAGTCCTAGAAAACAATCAGTGCATTGAAGTAGGAAAGGTGCTACAACCATGGAGAAGGTATTCAGTTTAAAACTTTCTTATTTAAAAAATTGAAATGTATACAAATGGGATTATTGGAGGGAAAAATGAGGAAAAAGGTGGAAAAGTCCACATAATCTGTAGTGTAGGGCAGAGAGCAGTAATTGTAAATACAATATGTAATGCATGAGGCTGGTTAGAGGATTTACTGTAGGTCTTTTTGATTTATACTTTGCAGTCACAATCAATGGGTGTATGCTGCCACCTAGATGAGAGTGAAGGGTGGTACACTGGAAGAAGGTTTGTTGAGACTCAATCTATAGAGATGGAAGAGGCAAGAAAAAGTCCAGAAAAAAAATAGTGACCTGAAGTTGGAAAGGTGCTACAGCTATGGAGAAGGACTCCAGTTTAGAACTTTCTTATTTCAAAACTGAAAAAGTATATATATGAGATTATTGAGGGAAAAATGAGAAAGAGGTGGAAATGTCTACAGAATCTGTAGTGCAGGGCAGAGAATACAATATGTCATGGCATGAGGCTGGTTAAAGGATTTACTGCAGCTTTTTTTTTTGTTTCGTTTTAAACTTTACAGTATCAATCAATGGGTGTATGCCTCCAGCCGAGGTGAAAGGAGGGTGGTACACTGGAAGTAGAATGTTCATCAAGACTCAAACCTACAGAGTGGGAAGAGCCAAGAAAAAGTCCAGAAAAACAATCAGTGACCTGAATTTGGAAAGGTGCTACAGCCAGGAAGAAGGCATTTAGTTTAGATCTTTCTTATTTCAAAAATTGGCAGGTATACATATGGGATTATTGGAGGGATAAAATGCGAAAGAGGTGGAAAAGTCCACAGAATATGTAGTGTAGGGCAGAGAGAATTATAAATACAGTACATAAGGCATGAGGCTGAGTACAGGATTTACTGCAGGTCTTTTTTGTTTTAAACTTTGCAGTCACAATCAATGGGTGCATGCTGGCAACGAGTTGTGAGAGGAGGGTGATACACTGGAAGAAGAAGGTTCATCGAGACTTGAATCTACAAAGCAGGAAGAACCAAGAAAAAGTCCAGAAAAACAATTATTGACCTGAAGTTGGAAAGGCGCTACAGCCAGGGAGAAGGCATGCAGTTTAGAACTTTCTTATTTCAAAAATTGCAAAGGTATACATATGGGATTATTGGAGGGAAAATGAGAAAGAGGTGGAAAAGTCCAAAGAATCTGTAGTGCAGGGCAGAGAGAAGTAATAAATACAATATGTAAGGCATGAGGCTGGTTAAAGGATTTACTGCAGGTCTTTTTTGTTTAAACTTTACAATAAGAATTAGTGAGTGTGTGGTGCCACCTAGTGGCGAGAGGAGGGTGGTACACAGGAAAAAGGAGGTTTGTCGAGACTCAAATCTACAGAGTGGGGAAGAGCCAAGAAAAAGTCCAGAAAAACAATCAGTGACCTGAAGTTGGAAAGGTGCTACAGCCAGGGAGAAGATATGCTGTTTAGAACTTTCTTATTTTAAAAATTGCAAACATATACATATGGGATAATTGGAGGGAAAAATTGATAAAGAGGTAGAAAAGTCCACAGAATCTGTATTGTAGGGCAGAAAGAAGTAAATAATCCCAGTTGTATACCTTTGCAGTTTTTCAAATAAGAAAGTTATAAGGTTCATACCTTCTCCCTGGCTGTAGCACCTCTCCAACTTCAAGTCATTGATTGTTTTTCTGGACTTTTTCTTGGCTCTTCCCACTGTATAGACTTGAGTCTTGATGAACCTTCTTCTTTCAGTGTACCACCCTCCTCTCACCACTAGGTCGCACCATACTCCCATTGATCGAGACTGTAAAGTTTAAACAAAAAAGACCTGTAGTAAATCCTCTAACCAGCCTCATGCCTTATGTATTGTATTTATTACTTCTCTCTGCACTACACTACAGATTCTGCAGACTTTTCTAGCACTTTCTCAATTTTTTCCTTCCAATAATCCCTGATGTATACCTTTGCAGTTTTTCAAATGAGAAAGTACTAAACTGCATATTTTCTCCCTGGTTGTAGCCCCTCTCCAACAAGTCACTGATTGTTTTTCTGGACTTGTTCTTGGCTCTTCCCACTCTGTAGATTCCAGTCTTGACAAACTTCCTTCTTCCAGTGTACCAACCTCCTCTCACCACTAGGTTTCACAATACACCCATTGATTCTGACTGTAAAGTTTAAACAAAAAAGAACTGCAGTAAATCCTCTAACTAGCCTCATGCCTTACGTATTATATTTATTACTTAAGGCATGAGGCTGGTTAGAGGATTTACTGCGGGTCTTTTTTGTTTAAAGTTTACAGTCAGATTCAATGGGTGCATACTGCCATCTAGTGGTGAGAGGAGGGTGGTTCACTGAAGGAAGGAGGTTTGTCAAGACTGGAATCTACAGAGTGGGAAGAGGCAAGAAAAAGTCCAGAAAAACAATAAATAACCTGAAGTTGGAAAGTTGCTTCATCCTGGGAGAATGTATGCAGTTTAGAACTTTCTTATTTCAAAAATTGCAAAGGTATACATATGGGATTATTGGAGGGAAAAATGAGAAAGAGGAGGAAAAGTCCACAGAATATGTAGTGTAGGGCAGAGAGAATTATAAATACAGTACATAAGGCATGATGATGCGTACAGGATTTAATGCAGGCCTTTTTTGTTTTAAATTTGACAGTCACAATCAATGGGTGTATTCTGCCACCCAGTAATGAGAGGAGGGTGCTACACTGAAAAAAGAAGGTTCATCAAGACTTGAATCTACAGAGCGGGAAGAGACAAGAAAAAGTCCAGAAAAACAATCAGTGACCTGAAGTTGAAAAGGTGCTACAGCCAGAGTATGCAGTTTATAACTTTCTTATTTCAAAAAATGCAAAAGTATAGATATGGGATTATTGGAGGGAAAAATGAGAAAGAGGTGGAAATGTCTAAGGAATCTGTAGTGTAGGTCAGAGAGAATTATAAATACAATACGTAAGGCATGAGGCTGGTTTGAGGATTTACTGCAAGTGTTTTTTGTTTAAACTTTAGTTTCCTCCGGTGCTCTGGTTTCCTCAAAGACATGCTGCAGGTGGATTGGACACTCTAAATTGGCCCTAGGTGTGTGTGTGTGTGCCAAAAACTCCACTGCCAATCAATGTGGACAAGGTGATCTGTGGTGACCCCTAACCAAAAAGCCGAAAAGAAGAAGAAGTTTTTTGTTTAAACTTTACAGTCAGAATCAATGAGTGTGTGCTGCCACCTAGTGATTAGGGGAGGGTGGTACACTGGAAGGAGAAGGTTCGTTGAGACTCAAATCTACAGAGTGGGAAGAGCCAAGAAAAAGTCAGAAAACAATCAGTGATGTGAAGTTGGAAAGGTGCTATAGCCAGGAAGAAGGCATGCAGTTTAGAACTTTCTTATTTCAAAAATTGCAAAGGTATACATATGGGATTATTGGACTGAAAAAATGAGAAAGTGGTGGAAAAGGCCAAAGAATCTGTAGTGTAGGGCAGTGAAAAGTAATAAATAGAATACAAAAAGCATGAGGCTGGTTAGAGGATTTACTGCAGGTCTTTTTTGTCTAAACTTTACAGTCCCAATCAAAGGGAGTATGGTGTGACCTAGTGGTGAGAGGAGGGTGGTACACTGGAAGAAAAAGGTTTGTTGAAACTCAAATCTACAGAGTGGGAAGATCCCAGAAAAAGTCCCAAAAAAATCAGTGACCTGAAGTTGGAAAAGGTGTTACAGTCAGGAGGGCATGCAGTTTAGAACTTTCTTTATTTGAAAAAAATTGAAATGGTGATACATCTGGGATTATTGAGGGAAAAAAATGAGAAAGTTAGAAATTACCACAGAATCTGTAGTGTAGCGGCAGAGAGACTCATAAAAATAAAGTAATATGTAAGGCATGAGGCTGAAGTTAAAGGATTTTACTGCAGGTCTTTTTCTTTTAAACTTTACAGTCAAGCAATCAATGGGTGTAAGTGCTGCCAAATCGCGGGTGGGTAAGAGGAGGGTGGTACACTGGAAGAAGAAGGTCTCGCTGGGACTCAAATCTACTAGAGTGGAAGAGCCAAGAAAAATGTCTGAAGAAACAATGAGTGACTTGAAGTTGGAGAGGTAAAGTACAGCTAGGCAAATTCAGGTATGCAAGTTTAGAACTTTATTATTTGAAAATGCAAGGAATAACATCTGGGGACTATTGAAAGCTGTAAACATTTGAAAATGGTGGGAAAAGTCTGCATAATCTTGTAGTGTAGGGTAGAGAGAAATAATATATACATTACCCAAGCATGAGGTTGGATAGAGGGGATTTACTCGCAGGTCTCTTTTGTTTAACCTTTACAGTCCGCCAATCAAATGGGAGGTATGTTGCCTCCTAGTGGAAAGAGGAGGGTGGTACACTGGGAAGAAGGTTAATCGAGACTTGAATCTACAGAGCTGTAAGAGCTAAGATAAAGTCCAGAAAAACAATCAGTGACCTGAAGTTGGAAAAGCTGCTACAGACTGGGAGAAGGTATGCAGTTTAGAGCTTTCTTTTTTCAAAAATTGCAGAAGCATAGATATGGGATTATTGGAGTGGAAAAATGAAAAGAGGTGGAAAAGACTACAGAAACTGTAGTGTAGGTAATAGAGAGAATTATAAATATAATAACGTAAGGCATTAGGTTGGTTAGATGATTTACTGCAGGTCTTTTGTTTAAACCTTTACAGTCAGAATCAATGCCGGGTGCTGCTGCCACCTAGTTTTGAGAGGAGGGTGTGAACACTTAAAGAAGGGAGGTTCCTCTAAGAATGGAATCTACAGAGTGGGAAGACCCAAGAGAAAGTCAAGAAAATCAATCAGTGACAAGAAGTTGGAGAGGTGCTTCAGCAATGGAGAAGGTATGCAGTTTTAGAACTTTCTTATTTAAAAATTGCAAAGGTGCATACATCTCGGAATTATTGGAGGGAAAAACAAGAAAGAGGCAGAAAAGTCCACAGAATCTGTAGTGTAGTGTGTGAGTGAGTTAAGGGCAAATCACAATAATGAAGGCATTAGGCTGGTTAGAGGATTTACTGCAGGTGTTTTTTTTAATCTTTACAGTCACAATCAATTTGTGTATGCTACCACATAGTGACTACAGGAGGGTGGTACTCTGGAAGTAGAAGGATCATCGAGACTCGAATCTACTGAGCTGGAAGAGCCAAGACAAAAAACAATAAATAACCTGAAGTTGGAAATGTGCTACAGCCAGGGAGAAGGTATGTAGTTTGATGTTTCTTCTTTCAAAAGCTGCAAAGGTAAACATATGGGATTACTGGAGGGAAAATGAGAAAGATTTGAAAATGTCTGCAGAATCTGTAGTGTAGGGCAGAGAGAAGTAATAAATACAATACATGGGCCAGAAGAGGCTCATTGAGGATTTACTTGCAGGTCTTTTTGTCTGGGTAAACTTTACAGTCACAATTAAGGTGAGAGGAAGGTGGCACACTGGAAGATAAAGCTTCGTTGAGACTCAAATCTACAGAGCAGGAAGAGGCAAGAAAATAGCTTCCAGAGAAAACAATAACCTGAATTGGAAAGGTGCTACAGCCAGGAGAAGGTATGCAGTTTAGAACTTTACTTATTTTGCAAAAATTGCAAAGGTATACATATGGGATTATTGAAGGAAAAAATTAGAAAGAGGTGGAAAAGTCCGGTGCAGAATCTGTGAAAAGTGTACATGGCAGAGAGAAGTAATAAATAGAAGGCACGAGGCTGGTTATATGGATTTACGCCAGGTCTTTTTCTGTAAACTTAAGGTCACAACTCAATGGTTGTGTGTTGCCATCTAGTGGCTTAGAGGGGAGGGTGGTTCACTGGAAGAAGCTCACCAAGACTCGAATCTACCGAAAGTGGAAAGAACCAAGAAAAGCCCAGAAAAGCAATCTCAGTGACCTACAGTTGAAAGGTGCTGCCAGACTGGGAGAGTTGCATGCAGTTTAGAGCTTTTTCAAAAATTGCAAAAGTGTAGATAGGATTGGTTGGAGGGAAAAAAATTAAAAAGAGTAGGAAAACTACAGAAACTGTAGTGTAGGTCAGAGAGAATTATTATAAATATAATAATAAAGGCATTAGGCTGGTAAGATGATTTACTGCAGGTCTTTTGTTTAAACTTTACAGTCAGAATCAATGGGGTATGCTTTCGCCACCTAGTTTAGGGAGGGTGGAACACTAAAGAAGGAGGTTCACTGTAAGAGGAATCACTGAGGGAAGAGCCAAGAGAAAGTCAAGAAAAATAACCAGTGACCTTGAAGTTGGAGAGGTGCTTCAGTAATGGAGAAGGTATGCAGTTTAGAACTTTCATATTTAAAATTGCAAAAGGTATACATTCAAATTATTGAGGAAAACAAGAAAGAGGCAGAAAAGTCCACAGAATCTGTAGTGTAGTGCAGAGTGAGTTGCACATAACATGGAAGGCATGAGGCTGGTTAGAGGATTCTACTGAAGGTTTTTAATCTTTACAATCACAATCAATGTGTGTATGCTTATCACAAAGTGACTAAGCAGGAGGGTGATACTCTGGAAGAAGAAGGACCATCGAGACGCTCAAATCATGTGAGCTGGAAGAGCCAAGACAAAGTCCAGAAAAATACTAAAATAACCTGAAGTTGGAAAGGTACACCCAAAAAGGTAGTGTTTGAGTTTTTTTCAAAATTAAATTACAATATTATTGGAAAATTAAAAAAGTTAAAAAAAAGAAATTTATTAGGGAGAAAAAAATAAAAAAAACAAAGAGGGTTTAGAGGGAGGGCGAAATTTAATACTTAAGGGGGGGAGGGGGGTACACGGAAAAAGAAAGGGTTTTTTCTCAAATTCAAGGGGAAACCAAAAAATTGGAAAAAATAATGAAGTTGGGAAACTAACCCGGGGGGTTCGTTTAGAACCTTATTTTAAAATTGCAAATATCATTGGGAATTGGGGGAAAAAAGAAAAAGGTGGGGCCCCAAAATTTTAGGTTTGGGAGAGAAGTTAAAAAAAAATAATAAGGGAAACTGGTTTGGTTTCTGAGGTCTTTTTTTGTAAATTTAATCACAATCTGGGTTTTGACATGGCAAGGGGGGGGTTTAGGAAAAGGGTTTATAAGACTGAATCTCAGTGGGGGAAAGAAAAATGAAAAAATCGTGAGAATTGGGTGCTCAGAGGGGGTATCATTTAGCTTTTTTTCAAAATTGAAAAGAAGAATGGGATTATTGGGGGAAAAAAAAAAAAAGGGAAAAAAAAACTTTTTGGGGAAAATTTAAAATTAATAAGGCATGACTGGTTAAAAATTTCTGAGGCTTTTTGTTTAAAAAAGCACTAATGGGGTAGGACCTGTTTAGGGATGGCATTGAAGGGGTTTTCCCAAAACGTCTTGAGTGGGGGAACCGGTCAAAAAAAAACAGTTGAAATTAAATGTTTAGCCAAAAGGGGTTTCGTTTAGAATTTTATTTAAAAATTGCAAAAGGATAATTGGGAATTGGAAAGGAAAAAAAAAAGGGGAAAAAAAAGGGGGTCAAAAGTTTTAAAAACAATTTGGATGAGGGGTTAAATTTATGAAGGGTTTTTTAACTTTTTTAAAAAAAATGGGGGGTTTTTTTACAAAGGGGGGTTATCAAAAAAAGGAAGACCCAAAAATACAAGCAAAGAGGAAAAGTCCGAAAATAAAAACCCAATTAAAGGTCTAAAAATGGTTGAGTTTGATTTTTTTTTAAAAAAAAAAGGAAAATTTGGGGAAATTTGGAAAAATTAGGAGGTGGGAAAAACCGTTGGTTTTTTAGAAAAAATAAATAAATAAAAAAACTTTAAGGGTTTCTCTTTTTTTAAAATTTAAGTAAAAGGTGGGGGAATTCCTGGAAGAAAAAAATTAAAAGGGGGAAAAAGAAATAAAAAAAAAACCTGAAGTTGGAAAGGTGTAAACCAAGAATATGCTTTGAAAATTTTAAAAATTGCGGATCATAGGGAATTTTTGGGGAAAAAAAAAATGGGAAATAAAACTTAGGAGGAAAATAATAAATAGAATAAAAAGGGAGGTGGTTTTTTTTATTTTTTTTTTAAAAATTTTTTCACAATATGGTGTTTTGACAGTGGAGAGGGGGTTTGGGGGGAAAAATTTTAAATGAAATTAAAATAAGAACCCAAAAAAGTGAAAAAAAAGTGACCCAATTGGAAAATGACAACTGGGGGAAAAGGTTGGGTTTGAATTTCTTTTTTAAAAATTAAAAAAATGGGTTATTGAGGGAAAAAAAAAAATGGAAAATCGTTGTATGAGGCAGAAAATTTTTATAATAAACTGAGGGGAGAGATTTTTGAGGTTTTTGTTTTTTTAAATTAAGGGGGGTTTTCCCCCAGAGAAAGGGGGGCAAAGAAGGGCATCGATGGGAACTCGATGGGGGCCAAAAAAATAAGTCAGGAAGTTGGGGGGTGTTCAAAAAGGAAAGGGGGTTTGAATTTATTTAAAAGAAGGAACATTTTAATTTTAGGAAAAAAAAAAAAAGGGAAAAATACGAATCTTATGTAGGAAATTAAAAAAATATAAGGTAGGCTTTGGGATTTTTCAGGTTTTTCTTTTTAAAAAATTGGGGGGAATTTTTGACACAGGGGGGTAACTCGGAAAAAGGGCGATAAATTCAGGGGGAAGCCAAGAAAAATGAAAAATTATCCTAATTGGAAAGGTTAAGGGGGAATATAGGAAAAAAAAATTTAAAATTAAAATATGGGTTAAAAGGGAAAAATTTAAAAATTGGGAAAGCTAGAAATTAATGAGGGCGGTTTTTAAAAACAATACATAAAGAAGAGGTGGTTTAAAGGGAATAGGTTTTTTTTTTTTAAATTTACAGACAAAAAGGGAGAAGGGGGAAAAAGGGAAAAAATTGGAAAAAACTACAGGCGGGAAAGGGGAAGAAATTAAAAAAAATAAATAACCTAATTGGAAATTAAGAGGGGAAAGGTTCAAGAACTTTTTACAAAAATTAAAGGGAAATAATTTTTGGGAAAGGAAAAAAAGAAAAAATAAATTCCAAAAATTTGTAGTGGGAAAAGGGAAAAAAAGGTGACTGGAAGGATTTCTCAGGGCTTTTTTTTTTTAAAAAGAAATCAAGGGATCGACTGGGAGGGAGGGGGGGGAAAAAAAAATTTTTCAAAAAAAAATAAAAAAAAAAGAAAAAAGAAAATGGAATTTGGGAAAAAGTGACCAAAGGTTGAGTTTACAAATTTAAAAATTTTTAAAAAAATTCTTGGGATTATTTAGGTAAAAAAAAAAATTTTGTGTTTGGGAAAAAAAAAAAATAAATAAAAAGGAGAGGGTTAAGGGTTTACTCAGGTTTTGAAAAAAAGTCAAACAATGGGGGGCTGAAGTGGGGGAGGGGGTTTGGGAAAAAGGTTATCAAAATTGAATTCAATAAAAAGGAAAAAAAAAAAAAAATAATGAGAATTTGGGAAAATGAAGCCCAAAAAGTAATGAGAGAATTTTTATTTAAAAATTGCAAAAAATTTTAAAATTTTAGGAAAATGGAAAAAGGTAAAAGTCCCGTTTAATAAGGGAAAAATTAAAAAAATGAGGGAGGGTGGGGTTTTAAAAAATTTTTTTTTTTCTTTTTTGAGGAAGCAAGTTTTTTTTTTTAAATTTTAGTTAAAAAGGGGGAGTGACTGGGGGAGGTTTCCCTAAAAAAATTTTTTTAATCAAATTACAAGGGGAAGAAAGAAAAAAAGGGAAAAAAACAGGACCCGAAATTGGAAAGGGGTTTAAAAAAGGTAGCGTTTTGAATTTTTATTTTTTTTAAATTACAATTATTATTGGGGGAAAATGAAAAAATGGGAAAAAATGAACTTTGGGGGGAAAAAATTTTTAAAAATTTTAAGAAGGGAGAGGGAAGAGGGCTTTTTTTTTCTTTTTGTAAGGTGGTTCGCCAAGTTGAGAGATTCATTAAAAGAAGGTTCATGGATTACTAAAAGGAAAGAGAAAGAAAAACAAAAATCGTATTGCCGAATTAAATTTCAGCCCGAGGTTGAGTTTAGAATTTTTTTTAAAAAATAAAGGGACATATGGGTTATGGGGAAAAAAAGGGTAAAAAACCCCGAAAGGAGGGCAGAGACTATTTAAATAAAAACAAAGGAAAAAGTAAAAATCAGGCTTTTGTTTTAAATTTTCAAAAAGGGTGAGTTTCTCCCTTTTTGGAAGGAAACATGGAAAAGAAGGTTTAAAATTTGGAAAACCAAGAAAAAATAAAACAATCTGCTTTTAATTAAAGGGGCACACCGGGGAAGGTGCTTTTGAACCCATTTTAAAAAGAAAAGGGTTCATATGGGGGTTTTGGAAAGGAAAAGAGCAAAGGGGGAAAAAACCAAAATCTTTTTATGGAAAAGGGCTTTGCGAAATTTCAGTAAATCCCCTTTTTTTCCCCCAAAAAAGGGGGGGGGGGGGAAAAAAGAAGGTTTAACGAATCTGAGTTTTAAAGGCCCTAAAATAAAACATACTTAGGGAAAGGTGTAAAAGGGGAAAAATGCAGTTTCTTTTTTTTAAAAATTGCAAATCAATGGGTTTTTGGAAAAAGGAAAGAGGTGGAAAAATCCCCAAAAATCTGAGGAGGGCAAAAATTTAAAAAAAAATATGGCTGAGGTGGAAGGTTTCGCAGGTTTTTTTTTTAAATTTCTAAATCAATTTTCGGATATTGGGGGAAAGGGGGAATGGAAAAGAAAATTAAAGTTCAAAAAGAGAAAAAAAATAAAAAAATCGTGCCTGAAGTTTGGGAAAAGGGGTTTCGCCCGGGGTTTTTTTAAACTTTCATTTTAAAATTCAAAGGTATACTGGAAGGGGGGAAAAAAAAAAAGAGGTGGGAAATCCACAGAATTTTTTAGGGGGAAAAATTAAAAACAATCTGGCTGAGGTTTGGAAGGTTTCGAGGTTTTTATTTAAACTTTTAATCAAATCAAGGGGTTTTTACCTAGGAAAAGGGGGGAAATGGAAGAAAAGGTTTAGCCCTAATCTAAGGGGAAAAAAAAAATTAAAAAACAATAGGCCTGAAGTGGAAAAGGGGTTTCGCCCGGGGGTTGGTTTAAACTTTCATTTTAAAATCAAAGGTAAATAGGGGAAAAGGGGGGAAATTAAAAAAGGTAAAAAAACGAGAGGGCAGAAAATTTAAAAACAATAATTAAGGATGAGGGGGAAGAGATTTTTGCAGTTTTTTTTTTAAAAATTAAGAAACAATGGGGGTTTTGGAAGGGGGGAGGGGGAGTAACTGGAAAAAAGGAAAGATAATTAAGAAAGAGGTGGAAAAAAAAACCAAAAAAAATTTTTAATTAAAGGGCACACCAGGGGAAGGTATTTTGAATTTTTTCAAAAAAAAGGTTAATAGGGGTTTTTGGGGAAAAAAAGAAGGGGGAAAACCAGAACTGATTGGGGAAAAAAGGGGAAAAAGAAAAGTAAGGGAGGGGGGTTTTGTTTCTATCGTTTTTAATTTTCAGCAAAGAATGGGGAGTGAAGTACAGGAAAGGGTAAGGAAGAAAAAATTTTTTAACTTTACTAAAAGGGGGGGCCAAGGTAAAAAAAAAAAAAGTACCATTTGGGGTGCTAAAAGGGGGGTTTTGAGAATTTTTTTTTTTAAAAGAAAAAGGGTTCAATATTAAAGGGAAAAAAAAGGAAAAAAGTACGAATTGATGTAGGGAGAGGAAAATAAATTTTAAACAATGGAAAGGTTACTAGGTTTTGAAATTTTAGAAGGGGTGAGGGCCCCCATTGAGTGAGGGGGGAATAAGAAAAATACCCAAAAAAAAGGGGAAAAAAAAAAAACAGTACTAAGTTTAAAGGTGCTATTGAGGGAGTGTCATTTAGAATTTTTTTAAAAAAAAAACAAGGGAAGGAGGGAAAAAAAAAAAAAATCCCCAGAATTTTTAGTTGGGAAAGGGGAAATAAATAGAATACAAAAAGCATGAGGCTGGTTAGAGGATTTACTGCAGGTCTTTTTTGTTTAAACTTTACAGTCCCAATCAAAGGGAGTATGGTGTGACCTAGTGGTGAGAGGAGGGTGGTACACTGGAAGAAGAAGGTTTGTTGAAACTCAAATCTACAGAGTGGGAAGATCCCAGAAAAAGTCCCAAAAAAATCAGTGACCTGAAGTTGGAAAGGTGTTACAGTCAGGGGGAGGGCATGCAGTTTAGAACTTTCTTATTTGAAAAAATTGAAATGGATACATCTGGGATTATTGGAGGGAAAAAAATGAGAAAGAGTTAGAAATTACCACAGAATCTGTAGTGTATGGCAGAGAGACTCATAAATACAATATGTAAGGCATGAGGCTGGTTAAAGGATTTACTGCAGGTCTTTTTCTTTTTAAACTTTACAGTCACAATCAATGGGTGTATGCTGCCACCGTGTGGCGAGAGGAGGGTGGTACACTGGAAGAAGAAGGTTCGTCGGGACTCAAATCTACAGAGTGGGAAGAGCCAAGAAAATGTCTGAAGAAACAATGAGTGACTTGAAGTTGGAGAGGTGCTACAACTAGGGCAAAGGTATGCAGTTTAGAACTTTATTATTTGAAAAAATGCAAAGGAATACATCTGGGACTATTGAAAGGTAAACATTTGAAAATGGTGGGAAAAGTCTGCATAATCTGTAGTGTAGGGTAGAGAGAAATAATATATACATTACCTAAGCATGAGGTTGGATAGAGGATTTACTGCAGGTCTTTTTTGTTTAACCTTTACAGTCACAATCAAATGGAGTATGTTGCCTCCTAGTGGAAAGAGGAGGGTGGTACACTGGAAGAAGGTTAATCGAGACTTGAATCTACAGAGCGGTAAGAGCTAAGATAAAGTCCAGAAAAACAATCAGTGACCTGAAGTTGGAAAGCTGCTACAGACTGGGAGAAGGTATGCAGTTTAGAGCTTTCTTTTTTCAAAAATTGCAAAAGTATAGATATGGCATTATTGGAGTGAAAAAATGAAAAAAGAGGTGGAAAAAATACAGAAACTGTAGTGTAGGTCAGAGAGAATTATAAATATAATACGTAAGGCATTAGGCTGGTTAGATGATTTACTGCAGGTCTTTTTTGTTTAAACTTTACAGTCAGAATCAATGGGGTATGCTGCCACCTAGTTTTGAGAGGAGGGTGGAACACTGAAAGAAGGAGGTTCATCAAGAGTGGAATCTACTGAGTGGGAAGAGCCAAGAGAAAGTCAAGAAAAACAATCAGTGACTTGAAGTTGGAGAGGTGCTTCAGCAATGGAGAAGGTATGCAGTTTAGAACTTTCTTATTTAAAAATTGCAAAGGTATACATCTGGAATTATTGGAGGGAAAAACAAGAAGGAGGCAGAAAAGTCCACAGAATCTATAGTGTAGTGCAGAGTGAGTTACAAATACAATACAGAGGCTGGTTAGAGGATTTACTGAATGTTTTTTTTTTATCTTTACAATCACAATCAATGTATGTATGCTATCACAGAGTGGTTACAGGAGGATGGTACTCTGAAAGAAGAAGGCCAAAACTCAAATCTAAGAGCTGGGGGCCCAAAAAAAAGTCCAAAAAAAATAAATAACCTGAAGTTGGAAAGTGCTACAGGGAGAAGGGATGAGTTTGATTTTTTTTAAAATGCAAAGGAAAACATATGGGATTATTAAAGGGGAAAATTTAGAAAGAGTTGGAAAAGTCTGCAAATTTAAATGTAGGGAGAGAATAAAAAATACAAACAAAAGAGGCTGGTTAGAGGATTTTGGGGTTTTTTAAAACTCACAATTAAGGGAGAGGAAGGTGACACACTGGAAGATAAAGTTTTCTGAGACTCAAATCTAAAAAGAAGAGGAAGAAAAAGAAAAAAAAAATAACCTGAAGTTGGAAAGGGGTACAGCCAGGAGAAGGTATGCAGTTTAGAACTTCTTATTTCAAAAATTGCAAAGGTATACATATGGGATTAGGAAAGGGAAAAAATTTGAAAGAGGTGGAAAAATCCGTCTTTGTGTATGGCAAAAGAAGAAAAATGAATAAAAGGCCGGCTGGTTTTGGATTTACTGCAGGTCTTTTTTGTAAACTTTTCACAATCAATTGTATGTTTCCATCTAGTGGGAGGAGGGTTCACTGGGAAGAAGTTTCAAGACTAATCTACGGGGAAGAACCAAGAAAAAAAACCCCGAAAAGCAATCAGTGACCTGAAGTTGGAAAGGTGCTAAAACTGGGAGAAGGTATGCAGTTTAGCTTTCTTTTTTAAAAAAGCAAAGTATAATATGGGATTTTGGAGGGAAAAAAAAAGAGGTGGAAAAAAAGAAACTGTAGTGTAGGTCAAAAAATTATAAAATAATTAAGGCATTTGGCTGGTTAAGATTTTCTGCAGGTCTTTTTGTTTAAACTTTACAGTCAAATCAATGGGTATGCTGCCACCTAGTTTTGAGAGGAGGGTGGAAAACTAAGAAGGTTCATCAAAAGTGGAATCTACTGGGAAAGAAAGAAAGTCAAAAAAAACAATCAGTGACTTGAAGTTGGAAAGGTGCTTCAGCAATGGAGAAGGTATGCAAGAACTTTCTTATTTAAAATTGCAAATATACATTTGGAAATTTTTGGAGGGAAAAAAAAGAAAGAAGAAAAGTCCACAGAATCTCTAGTGTAGTGCAAATGAGTTAAAATACAATATGGAAGGCATGAGGCTGGGAGGATTTACTGAAGGTTTTTTCTTTATAATCACAATCAATGTGTATGCTATCACAGGGGACTACAGGAGGGTGATACCCGGAAGAAGAATTGAGACTCGAATCTACTGAGCTGGAAGAGCCAAGACAAAAAACAATAAATAACCTGAAGTTGGAAATTTTAGCCAGGAGAAGGTATGTAGTTTGATTTTTTTTCAAAATTTCAAAGGAAAACATATGGGATTATTAAAGGAAAAAAAAGAGTTGGAAAGTCTGCAGAATATGAAATGTAGGGGAGAAGAATAAATACAAAAATAACAAAAAGGCTTTTTGAGGATTTACTCAGGTCTTTTTGTTTAAAATTTACAGTCACAATTGGTGAGAGGAGGGTGGTACACTGGAAGATAAAGTTGAGACTCAAATCTACAGAGGGGGAGGCAAGAAAATAGAAAAACAATAAATAACCTTTTAAAGGTGCTACAGCCAGGAGAAGGTATGCAGTTTAGAACTTTCTTATTTCAAAATTGCAAAGGTATAAATTATTTTGGAAGAAAAAATTAGAAAAGGGGGAAAAGTTGTAGTGTAGGAGAGAAGTAATAAGTAAGGCATGAGGCTGGTTATAGGATTTACTGCAGGTCTTTTTTCTTTAAACTTTAGTCACAATCAATGGTTGTCTGCTGCCATCTAGTGGCGAGAGGAGGGTGGTTCACTGGAAAAAGAAGTTTCATCAAGACTCAAATCTACCGAGTGGGAAGAACCAAGAAAAAGCCCAGAAAAGCAATCAGTGACCTGAAGTTGGAAAGGTGCTGCAGCCAGAAAGAAGGTATGCAGTTTAAAACTTTCTTATTTCAAAAATTTCAAAAGTATTCATATGGGATTATTGGAGAGAAAAATGAGAAAGAGGTGGAAAAGTCCACAGAGTTTGTAGTGTACAGAAAAGAGAATTATAAATACAATACACAAGGCATGAAGCTGGTTAGAGGATTTACTGCAGGTCCTTTTGTTTAAAACTTTATAGTCACAATCAGTGGGTGTTTGCTGTCACATAGTGGTGAGTGGAGGGTGGTAAACTGGAAGAAGAAGGTTCATCAAGACTCGAATCTACAGAGTGGGAAGAGCCAAGAAAAAGTCCAGAAAAACAATAAGTGACTTGAAGTTGGAAAGCTGCCACAGCCAGGGAGAAGTAATGCAGTTTACAACTTTCTTATTTCAAAAATTGCAAAGGTACACATATGGGATTATTGGAGGGAAATGAGAAAAGGGGGAAAAGTCACCCGAATCTGTAATAGAGGGCAAAAAAATTTAAAAAAAAATATATACATGATTTTAAGGGAAATGCAGTTCTTTTTTTTTTAAACTTTGTTTTGTTTTTAGAGGGAAAATTTTTTTTTTCTTTGCAAAGTCTTTTTGGGTTTTAAAAAACTTTAAAAAAAAGTTAAAT